>NW_008651161.1:35398-41798 GCF_000695815.1 Acanthisitta chloris
TGAGTGAGTTCACACTATCACCTCCAGGCACTGCACTGAGGAGTCTTAGGAGTGGATGGGAAACACAGATCTGATAGCTGGTATTTTTCTCTGAAAGGGGAAGAAAAAAAAAAAAGGCAAAAGAAGGCTGATTAAATTTAAAGGAGAAAAGTTTCCTGCTGTGCCCCAGAGTAAATCTGTAGTCAGTGAAGCACTTTTAGTAAACAAGAGATGTACGTGGTTACAGTAGGGTTTTATTATTACCCACTGCCATTGTTTTCCATCTTCATAAGATTCAATTAATGCAATCATTTTTGAGTGTCTCTAATCATTACCTCCTACCTTCCCTCACTCGTACTTGAAGCAAGGGGATCTGCTGCAAGCCACACTCTGGGATGAGGAGCTGCCACCTCACTCCTGTCCCTGGCAAAAGGAGGCACAGGATAGGGCTGATACAGGGGATCCAAGTAATTCTGTTCTCTCTCTCTCTGGCCTTTGCAGAATGCGTGGCCAGTACCCCATGGCTGCAGTGTGCCCTCCCATGGGCTCACAGCCATGGAACCCCCAGCAGCTCCCCCTGCCCTAGCCAAGCACAAGGGTGTCAACACCATGTATCACACCACAGTGGGCCAAACCCTTCGCTGGTATCTCTTCTCTCAGGATCATAAGGAAGGGATACTGCTTATGTAGCTGTACCATGCACTCACAGAGAATCCAGACCTCTGTCCATGTTATTTTTCTACTTGAATTCCTTACTCCTAAGATTTTATCTGTAACAGAAGGCTCTTTGACAGCTGCATCCCCATCTGAAAACCTGCCGGTGTTTGGGGAGTGTCCCCACCTGACCAGCTTTGCACTGCAGACCTCCTGCAATTTTCCCACATGTTAGACCTCAAAGTCCTGATTTTTCAAATCAGAGAATTCACTTTCAGGAAGTTTCCAACAGCAGAATGCAGAGAGTTGGCCATGTCCCCCACGCTGTACGGAGGGGAGCCAATTTTGTTGTACAGCCGAGCATGCCAGAGCTGGAGCTGCAGGAGGAAGGGAAGAGGTGAGGAGCAGGAGAGGATGGACAGCAGATTGATGGACTGAGGTGGCTGCGGTTTTGAGGCAGTAGGGGAACCCCAGAGATTTGTGTGAGGGAAGACTTAGAGCAGTGGTTGGGTAGTGACCCATAGCTCAATTTAAAGCAGTAACAAAATGGGCTGGCAAGTATATGACAACCCAAGGAAATGGCTGAGGAAAGAGGCAGCCCAGTATTAGTGAATCCAGATTTCTGTCTGTCATGGCCCTGAAGGATGGATTTGCAGTAGGACTGAGAGTCATCTGCTGTTAGAAGGAGAGAGAAGTAAAGATCATCCCGTGTACAATATAAATGTAAGTTGTTATTACTACTATTGCTATGTCAGCCGTAAACTGTTCCCACGAGAACAGAGATGCAACATCATTGCAAAAGAATGTCTTACTGTGAAATGGGCAGCAGAAACACTGTGGCATTATCTGCAGGGCAGTGAATTTACCTTGGTGACAGATCATTATTCCCTCCTGCAAATGAACTGGATGAAGGGCAGGAACGCAGGGATAACTCGGCAACGCTTGTATTTTACAGTCCCCTGAATTTAAAAAACAAACAAACAAAAAGTAGCAAGATATAAATGCGAGGATAGAGAATGTCAAGAGAGATTGCCTGGGGCAAGATATGTGAAGGAAAGGAAATTTTCTTCCAGGTCTGTGCTGACATGGTACATGGACTAAGGCATCTAACATTAGACATTAAAATGAGACTCCAGTGACGAACCTAAAACCCTCACTGTCCCTCTATAATCAGTGGACCTACTGGGCCCTCTGAGAATTAATCTCTCTCTGTTGAACCTCAGGAAGGATTAAACCCGAGATTTTTCAGGCTAATGCTGTAATTGCTCTGGACCTGAGATTCTGTTTCTGGAGGAAGTCACCCACCCCTCTCCTGCTCATCCTGAAAGGCCAGAGGAGACAGTGTTTGTTCAAGAGCAAAGGTGGTTCTAGCAGGGCACATGGACTTGGTTAAATGATTTCTTCAGGGTAGAAGAGTGGATAGTGTATCTACTGCCCATGTGTACTTTTTTTCCCTTCTGTTTCACTTGACTTCTACAGAATGGGAGTTTTTAGATAAATTATCATTTTAGAGAGGTGTTTATGTGCTCTGTGGAAGAATGTGTCAAGGGATGGGCACACTGGCAGCAAGAGCTTCCTCCTCAGCTCTTCCAGTGAAGTTTTGTTCTAAACTGCCCAAATGAAGCCATGATTCGAAAGTAAAAATGTCCTGTTCCAGTTCTTGTTTTCATTCTTTTATGTGTCTGGGGACTAAACTGCTGTGAAAAAGAGCCCATTCTCACAGGATGCCTTGCCTAATTTTGCAGACAAGAGAGGTTCAGCTATTCCAATTACGATGAGATAAGAATCTGAAATGTTGGGATCACATCCATCCTGAGTTGAACTCTAACTCTTCCAAAATCCATCCATCATCATTTTTCCTTCATTTCTGCACTTCAGTAATGCAAGCAAAGGAGTAACAGAGAAGAAATGAATGTTTATGCATTATAAACCATAATGGATGGGTTTCCTTTTTTTACCTGAGTTGCTTTAGTTTAATGTAAAGCTCCCTGTGAGTGGAATTCCTTTTCCATTTTCATTCTTTCTGCCTGTTTGAAAGTCAGTCATGGTACAAAGTGTCACGAGCCAGCCTGCTGAGCATGGTCCAAAATATGAATTCGTGGACCCTGTGGTATCTTGTCTTAAATACATGTGATTGCCTTAAATATGCTCAAATAGGGCAATCCACCTCACTGCCATGTTTCTGCATTCCTGTGTATTCCACTGTGCTACATCCCTGTGTATTGCACTATACTGCTGCTGGGGATTGGTTAGAGGGTATAGAGAGCAAAGTATTCTATCATAAGAAGGAACTGCTTTGACTTAGTTGGCCAACCCAGCTTCTAGCAACAGATTCATCTCAGGTCCTCACCTTTACAGGAAGAATGTGCCTGAGTTGCTGCAGGCATCCTTTTGGGGCAAGACATCCCACCAATGTCCTCTCAATTCCCTGAGCACCTCCCCTGGAACCACCGAATCTGCCACACATGGGATGAGTACATGAAATTAGATAAGGATGAAGAAGGTCCCTCTCTGCCTCTTCTGTTTACTTTGTTAATCTTGAATCCCTCACAATGCACTCACAATTAGTGAACTCTGAGGCCCTCTTTGGGCTGCAGCCTTAGCAGATTACACGGAGAAAATAAACTTGGTCCGTGTTCTGGCCTGACCTTGGCCTGAACCTGAGAAAGTGAATGCCCCTATCACACCCACATGTGTCTGTAGCAGTACAGTAAACACAAACGGGGGTCACTGGCCCTCTCTGTCGTACAGTCCCAGGCCAGGAGTCTAGAGTTTTGGGCTGTCCGCCCAAGTACTTGTTAATAAATGTCCATTCTTAGTCCATAAAGGAATGTAGACAGGGCATCCTCCCCTACAAAACACAAATTTAGAGTAAAACAATTACAGTCATCGTGCAGAGCTCTGCTGCTGGTTTCCACATCCAGCAGTCTCTTCCCACTGGATTTATGTTGCTAGTTTGGGACTTGGCTGGGGGACTTATCCACAAATACATTGGGTGTTCTCCACTTCTGTCTGTAAGTGTAGCTGCCTGCCTAACCCCAAGTGCATCAGACCTTGGAAAGTCAATCATAAGTCTGCTGGGCTTCCTCCTCAATGCTTGGAGGAGACAGAGACCTGGCAGAGCCTGGGATATGAGCCTGGCGAGCTTAAGTCTCCCAGAACAATGATTGTGTTGCTTCTAGGGGCTCTTTGCCAGTGCACCTTCACACTCCCTGTAGAGTCAGTCAGAGGCAGATGAGCTGGTGACACCTTTCTTGTGGAGACTCATTGCTGCCTGTACTATTCATCCCACTCTTTTGTTCTTCTCTGGAGATGTCCGGCATAACTGAGGTGACGTTGGTGCAGGTCATGGTGGCCACCCAGAGATTCTGTGCTGAGTGGAGGCACTTTGTTCTCTGCCAGCAGGCAATGACAGCCCTTCCAGTTCCCAGCCCTCAGTATGCAGGGCCTCTGTGGAGAGGGTGATGTTGCCTGGTGTCACTCTGTTGTAGGTGTCACTCTGCTGCCTGGACAGGAGCTGTAAGCCCAGACTTGTTGAGCACGTGGTGTTTGCTTACAGTAGCCTCATCTGAATCCATAAGCATCATGTTTTGTGCTCTGGGTCTCGTGCGAGCTTGACATGTCTCTAGCCAAGCATTACTGTGCTTCCAGACCCATCCCCTTCTGTCTTCCCTGCTGCCACTATAGCAAAGGTTTATTCCACAGACTTAGCTTGGTACCTGCTGTCCAAGGCAATGCAGTTCATGCACTTCTGGAGAAAAACTCCACTTCTTCTCATCTTTGGTGCAGGAATCTCTCAGAGTGGACCCAACTCAACTTTACAAGCCCCATAATGTCAAGGACAGACTGTATGGATGCTCTGAATCTAGAAGTGTTCAAGGCCAGGCTGGATGGGTCTTGGAGCAACCTAGTCTAGTGGAAGGTGTCCCTGCCCATGGCAGTGGGGTTGGACTAGGTGAAGGGACCTGAAAGGTCCCTTCCAAACCAAACCAATCTATGGTTCTCTGACAGGACTAGTGGAAAATCTCATGCCTTCCCAGCCACAAGGATAACTAAGGTTCAAACCTGGTGGCACTCAGCCTACTTGGGACTAAAAGTTATCAGAGTTAGGAGATTATTGTTCTTGGACAAAGAATATAAGAGAAACAGCCTCCTGGAGAGAAAACTCCAATGATTCAATAGAAAAGACAGTAGGTAAATAGACTAACACAATATGCATGGGGTTTACTGTGAATTTACAGTGTGCTCACTGGTGGTGTCAGCTGAGGAGGTGTAAGAAGTAACTCTAAAGGGAGAGGAAAGCCTGTGGGGAAAGGTGGAGCTGGCTGATCTTTGTGACTTTGCTTTCATGTCCAGCATTTTTATTTTCATGTCACATTTATTCTATCTAATCTTCAGCAGATATTTCTACAGCTTCCATTATCAGGGTGTCCGGCCACAGTCTTTTAGAAGTGCCATGGTGTGAAGAAAGAGGGGTGCCAGGAAGGGAGGATGAGGCACCAGCTGATGAAATTGCCAAGATTTGTGTCCATATCATCCAGCAAAGTGGGGCAGGGAGGCTGCCTGCCCTCGCCGGACCCTGTCCCACCAGCTCCTCCTGGACTTTTCTAGAGAATTCTGCCTTATTATCTGAATAGGTAGATTGTTCCTATAAAATAACATGCATATTAAAAAAACCACCCTAATACCTCTTTTTATAGCCCCTTAATTCTGTGTCCACAGGGCTTCAGACTCCCTCCAAGTGTGTCTGCAGGGTAACCTTGAAGGGTGCACTTAGCTGCCACCAGTCGAGGGAGGGTTTTATAGATCCTAAAATAATTACAGCATCACTGAGTGGAGTTGTATAACGTCTTGGCAATATACTAATTAAAACTAGATATTTACATACAATGCTTATTGAAACTTAAGACTTATTTAAAAGGACCTGCATACTTACAGTGACTGTATATCACAGCTTTAGAGAGGGTCGTGTTTTTCATGCAGATTGAGTTCTCGAGTGCTGTTATTAACATAAATGAGCCCATGGCTTTATGTTCAGGCCTGACTACTGGCAGGGCATCTGAATCATCCTGGTATTTCAGCATCCAAAATGATTTAAAAAATGCTATATTTTTTTAACTTGCTGTAGTATGGCGATTAGAAATCACTCTGTGTTTACTAGGAACAGAAAGTCCAGCAGAGCAGAGTGTTTAATGTGATGAATAGTGTTAGGGGCTCAAAGAAGAGTCAGATGCGTGTCGACACATATCAAAGCTGTTCTGCTGCTCAGAATGACTGTTCGTGATACTTGTTTCATGATAAACTTCCTCAGAACATGATGTTACTGGAAAACAAATGATCCACTCTGAGAAACACGCAGGTGACACAGTTGAGTCAGCAGCTTGCAGCAGTGAGCCAGGCTTACGTTTATAAAAATCCCCACTGAACTTTTGTCTCCTGCATGTGTACATCAGAGCCTTAAAATCTGTCTCCACAGAAGTGCCCCATTTCTTGTGTTCACTTGATAGCTGTTTAAACTAACAAAAGTCTTCCCACCACCCTGATGAAGAGGTAGATTCCTGCTCTTGAAATCTTTAATAGTCACGAAACTTTGCTCTTTCATAAGTAATTCACCATATAAAAGTTAGTATCTCCAGTGACCACTAATAACTCCAGGGAAATGATAAGCATGGAGAAATAACAGACTGCTGTGGAAACCAGCAAATCCTACCTCCCATCTGAGTGGGTTTAATTATTGGAGTTGCAAGCATTTCCCTGTGCACAAGCA
>NW_008651161.1:41827-81806 GCF_000695815.1 Acanthisitta chloris
AATATCAACTGGATTTAAAAGAAGGCTTTGTGCTTCAGCATGGACCTTTCTTAGCCTCCTGCAGATGGTTCCTATTGCTGAAAAGAGACATGACTTGTGAGACAGGGAGACCTCCGTGCCGATTTTCCGTGCTGCTCTAATCCTGCTTTACACCCATAAAGGACTTCAGTCCTTAAGCCTTTACCCCCTTTCTCCTAAATATTAAAATTATTTTCCTGAGTGTCATACCGTATTAAAGCAGAATGAAAATGGGTTTAACAATTGCTGGCATGGGGCTTCTGTACAGCATGTGTGTCACAAATCATGTCACTTTTCAGCAATAGGGCTGCTGCCAGCGGGAGGCTCAGAAATGCTCATGTTAATCAAAAATTTTAATTTCAAATCAAATTGACAGTTTACACATGGTGAGAAATGCTTCTCACCATGTGATATTTCAGTATGCTACACTGGGCAAAATGGGTGCACTTTCCTGTTAAGAATTTTGACTGCAGTATCTGCAAATTTATGGGTTTCAGTGTATTGGGTATGGTAGTGGTTGATCTAAGGGAGCCCCTTGGAGAATAGGAGACAGAAGGGTTTTCATGCAGCCTGGCACTGGTGAGCCGCTGTTGGCACATGCTGCTGGAGAAATGACAGGTATTCAATAAACATCACTTTGGTTAAGAGGAAGATTTAAAGGAGGGAGGGGCTGCAGTGCTATAAACAGGATTTGAAACAAATGTGCTTATTTCAGCCCGTGATTAGTCTGAATACCTAAGTATTCCACACCAGTTTTTAAATATCCTTACATTTATTTTCACATGATGTTCTTCACACAGCATGAACAATAATATTTATGGCATTAATACTGTAGCTAAATTCCAATTTGAAGTAGTGTAAACCCAAGTAGACTCTCTGTGCATCAAGGCATGCTCTGGCTGTATGAAGATCAGAATGTGGCTTCATGTCACAGCCTTACTGTCAGTTCCTACAAGCCCTTACTCCTAACAGCAGCTTCCTAGAAATCAGTGGACAAAATTCAGGAGGCAAAATATCAGTTGATACTTGATAAGGAGTAAGAGGAGCAAGGACGAATGACGGAGAGGAACAAGGACAGTTGATGGAGAGAGGAGCAAGGACAGTTGATGGAGCATATGCGATTGACTGCAGTCCAATTGTGG
Source organism: Acanthisitta chloris (assembly GCF_000695815.1). NCBI lineage: Eukaryota > Metazoa > Chordata > Aves > Passeriformes > Acanthisittidae > Acanthisitta > Acanthisitta chloris. Next base: position 42,988 of record NW_008651161.1, read on the forward strand.
AAACCCATGTTTTCAGGCTGTACCAGAAATAGGATTCCGACATCAAAAAATGACCAGTTGAAAAGAAATTATCCTGATATTATTCTCTTTAGGAGGTTTTTCAGCTCTCGGGGCGTCCTGAGGTTAATGCAGTGCTGAGCTCATGACATCGAGGCATTCGCTTTACAAAGGCCTTGAAGGGGGAAAGGGACAGGGATGGCAGTACCCACCTTCCCAGGTGTCCCTCTCCAGTGTCTGGATTTATCATTTGCCTACAGGGGTGAGTGGGTGCCTCTTGGTGGGTGCCTGGGGAGTACCCTGCAGCATCCCCTGCTGTCAGCATCCCTGGAAAGCTCCAGGAAACTGTGGTTTCTCTGCGCTCGTTGGGACACGGAGTCACTGGCAATATCACCACAGACCTTGGAGATTGCAGCTGTCATTGCTCTTGTAACCAGGGCTGATATGAAAATATGAAGATAAATAACTCCTTCATATTATTATTTTCAGGGAGGCAGGCTTTTCTTTTTATTACTCTTTTTATTGTTGGATGCCATAAATATTCCAGAATTATTATCCCAAGGTAGATTTCATCTCATTTACTTTGAAACGCTTTTGAGGAGGCACATTATTTTATAAGCTGCCAAATGAATATGACCATTTATAATGATTTTTTCTTCTTTTCTTTAATATTCAATTTTTGGATTGGGGACCTGAAACAGAAATATGCTAATTTAAGACATCTGTTGTTTTTCAAGCTATAGGGCCCTGTTGGTATTAATGCAATTTTTTAATCAAATTGGATATATGGTAGAGAGAGAGATTCTAAATTTTTATCGTTACATCAAAAACCTGTATTTAACTCATTTCTCACACACATGAGTACCGAAAAGTACCCAACAATGTTAGGAGTCATCAGAAATGAAAAACCACACCAGACATCTTAGATCTTGGAAGGGTTTCCATTACACAAGGCCTTTAACATGAATTGAAATGCTTTCAATGTTTCAAAAAGACCTTTGTCTTCAAGAGAAAAGAACTATCTGTGTGCCCTCCACTTGGACAAAACCTGACATGATTGATTCCAATCTGTGATCGGTTCATTAACGGTAATAAGTTGCCATTAATCCCACTATCTCTGCACTTAAATATAAAATGAGCTGAATCTCCTAAGAACTGAGCTGCAGTGGATCTGCGCAGGATCAGGCTGTTGGTGAAACACTCTGGTGCCACTTCTGCTCCGGTCCACGTTTATTAATTTCCAATCCAGACTCTGGAGCTAGGTATGACACATATCGAAAGAATAATTAGGCATTGTTATAATTAGCGATTCTAAAATGCCATGAGTGTGAAAGGCAATGCACAGGGAGATGTTATGTGTGTATTTGTGTTCTCATTCAGCTCTGGAGGGTGCCCATCGCCCACTGTGGTGGGTCAGATTGGTTCCCCAGGGAAGGTGTGAGAGTCTTTCCTCAGAGCTACCTCAGCTGTTGATTCCCAATGGCCACCAAGAGTGTACAAACCTTCTGAGAAGGAGCTGAACTTGAACTCTGGGCATCCACAAAACCCAGGAATTTTACACAAACAATTTAACTGTCTGCTGGATACAGACTTTGTAGCTCAAACCCAAAAAGGCAAATCATTTACCAATGGTTTTGCATGTTGTGAAGGGTTAACAAAACTTTCATTATCACAGTCTATTAAGCCAGGACCAGGAAACAATTTCTAATCAACACTCAGATCTGGGCAGGGATTGTGCAGTCTTTTGTAGGAGGCCTCAGATCTGTGTTCTCTATTCTCACATGCTCACTTCCAGCTGTTGTCATTGAAATCCCACATAATCTCCCCGGGTCAAAGGGCAGTCATCCATGACTGCCGCTGTTAGGAGGTTATGCTGATTTCTGTTGTCAAATATTGGCCCTTTTCTCTTTCAATCACTCCCATTCTACTTTTTCTAACAAGAAAGATCCAGCCTAGAATTGTATTACATGACTTTAAAGTCTTAAAAGTGTTCCTCTATTGTACTAACATGACATGCCCTGGACGGTCTAATCCATCCTGCTATGGGCCACAAAGAAAGTTCTGGTGCTTCTTAAAACCTCAGCCAAAGGCAGGTAGAGAGCTGGAGAGAGTAACTGTGTCTGTGACATGTGGCCCAGCAGTTATTTTGTAGAAAAATGTGCAATTTGTCCAAGGTGAGCTATTGCTGTGGCATTAAAATTAAATTGGAAATAACAAGCCAAAATAGAAGTGGGAACATTTGTCAGGGAATGAGAGAGGTTTCTCGATCACCTTTAATGTATAAATGTCTTGCTTAACTCTTGTACAAAATGTCCATGAATTAAAAATGTGGCCTAATTTACCATAAGAGGTTTATCATTTACAAATTTGAGGAATGCATTTTGTAGGAAGCAATTAAAATGAGGCCACTGTGGCAGCTCCAGTGATCAGTATTTGGGGCCTGTTGGTAAATGCAGATTTCATTACTGCTCCATGCAATATCCAGTCCTGTGCACAGCTCCCTGGTGCTGTCTGCCATTGGAATGGCAGAGACATTCCCTTGGACAGAGTATTGTGCCTGGGATAGATGTTCTCTTCGATCTCTCTTTATTTTAGATATGATGTTAGCGAATGTAACTTGGCCCCATGGATCTTTCTTTGTATTTCCACTGTGGGATAGTGTCGAAGTATTTCTCGGCAGTGGCAGAGCTGCCTCAGCTGGGTCAGCCCAGCCTTGATAAACTCACCTTCCAATTAAGCAGAGCGCAAATGTTATGAAGGTCTTGAGTGAAACACGCATGTTCAGTCCTTTCCTTTTTGCTGGAGAATGCAGATTAGGGCTGACTCTGTCACCCCCATCCTCCTCAACCAGTGCAGCTGTGGAACAGCTAATCTTTTGGGAGTCCTCGGGGTGAGCCGGGTTCCCTCTGATAACATCCCCTCTCTCCAGGCCTGCATGTGCTGTGTGATACAGACATTAATTTTCTCATCAACATTATTGCTCGGCATTGTTTGTGAAACATGGGATTATCTAGATAGAGGATAAAACCAGAAGGAATCAAGTTGCACTTCGAGCAGAGAGGGCTTTTCTTTTAATCAGGCATTTGGTTAAGATAATAGGCTTGAGACCCTAATTGATTATTACTATTTTAAGGTTTTAAGATGGCTATGTATAGTGAGATGCTGAACATGAAAAAGGCTTTAGAAATGGGTTCAGTGCTAGTTTGGGGGACTTGTGTAATTTCAAAACGCTGAAAAGAAATCAAAGTCTCCCAAAAAGCTGTTCTCTGAAGCTTAATACATTGTCTCGCAGATTGCAATGGAAGAGAAATAACTGGATTTGGACTTCTTCATCTTCAAAGGAGTGACTCTCTGCCGGTTTTATTTAAGCTTGGATTTCAGGAAAACAGCTGCATCTCTGTTCAGAAAAGACCTTGTATAGTTGTGGTGCAATCTAACTATTTTATAGCAAAAATAATACTGTTGGATTACACAAGGAAGCCTGCTAATTAAATAACAATAATACCTTGAGCACCTTGAAAACATCTTCTGATATTCAATTAAGGAACAATAACCCGATGAACTTTAACCTATAGACCATATTCAGACTTTCTACATAAAAGTAATTGCATCAGTCATGATTTTCTCAAGCTACAACACAAGCTCTTGATTGGTAGCTCAACGTCTGAGACTCCTTTTTACAGCATTAATTGGGAAAGCAGACAATACTCTCCCTGTAAACTCGATTTTAGGACGAAGGTTAGTTGCCTTTGTACACGTTTACTCATTGAAATAGGAATGTTTGCTTAATAATTCAAAACAAATAGCACTAGACAACAAGTCCTAATCCTGATTTCTCCTCTGCCAGTGTAAATTAGGAGAAAATGAGGTGAAACTCTATTTGATCAGTGTAGAAAGACTTGTTTAAAACTTCTTTGAGATCAGAATTAGGCTCAAGCAATTCAAGCCTTTTCTTCTGGCTTCTTTACTGGGGATCTAAAAGAAGAATATGTAAATTGCATTATGAATTTTCTCCCCAATTAAAGCAGTCATCAAGTTATGGAAAGATGTTTTTCATGTGGTGCCTGGTACTGTGGTGTTGCACTGTGTTTGTTCACGATACCAAACATCTGATTGGGTAACAGCATATGATTTATTAGTTACTATCCTGATCTGTTTTATTGAATTCAGTCTTACTAGTGTGGGGTCTTTCCCTCCTTGGGGGAAAAATGATCATCCTCGTGAGCCAGAGTGAGGCTAACTCCTACCTCCACCTAGACTTGGGTTGAAGGAAGGATTCAACAATACATTTTAATTCCTCCTTAACATTGTCAGGCCATCTTTATCTGGCAGGGCAATAAGCATGTGCTTTAGTCAGGCATGTGATGAAAATGAAGCACATGCTCCAAAAGCTTTGCTGAGTCAGGGCCTGCCTTGGCTAGCCAGGTGTCTGCATTTGTACCCAGAATCTCAGTGAATGAACTCTGCTAGGTTCATTTGGAACACCTGCTCTACTACTAAACTGTGACTGTTGCACAAAGCTGGGGAGATAACCTGTCATATGCAGCAGTTTCAATGTCCTGTCTTTGAGATACTGAGTAAAACAATCACAGCACACCTATTCCAGTGAAGTGCTGTACAAAAAGTAAATCTTGTGAGCCTTCAAGATGTTTAATCATCTTTTCAGTAAAGGAGCTTGTTAATGCTAACATCTGCATATGTAATTGCTTGACTTTACCTATTTTTTTTCTCATTGAGAATTAAGTGGAACAGCCAAACTGGAATTTTCCATTAATAGGCACAAAATGTTTGTTTCACATATTTTCTCAATGCTGCCATTTCCCAGTCATTCTTCTTTTACACATCTAGCTTGTTTGTCCCATTCTTTTGAGTTTTTTTGTCACATTGTTATCCTAGCTCAGCAAAAAGTGACAGTCTCAGAATGTGGATTTTGCAATCTGAGCCATCCAGGCAAACCTTTAAACTTTCATGGGGTTGTACTGAACTGCAAATTCGCAGTCCAACTGTGCACTGCAATGAAATCATGATACAGCTCCAAGCCAAGGGCATTGCTTTATGGGCATGAAGCTACTATTAATGATTGGCGAGACGAGCCCCTGATTTCCTAATGTTTATAAGCAAATATCAAATTGGAGAATTGTGAAATTCACCTTTCATTTGTGAAATGTTTATTTGCAGTATTGAAGGATGAAGATCTAATCACACTCGTTGCATGCTGCTGTTTAATGATTGCTATTACATGTGCACCCATAAGGGATGGTCCTGCAGAAGTGAGTGGACATTTCAAGTACACCCAAACTAGGAATAATGAAGTTAGTGGGCCCAAGAGAACTTATTACACTCCTCTCATGCCCTGAGAGTGGGACTGTATTTAAAATGGCATTTTCATTTCAGGTTCTACCTGTGTTTGCCAGGTTAAGGTAACACCGTTAGCTGTGCAACAATCACAGGGCTCTAGAGTTTCCTTTAAAAAATTCAGCCAAATGTCCTACCGTGGCTGTGATTTAGGGGTTTTTTTTCTTCCATATTTAAATTTCACCTTCACTCTTCGTGCAGTAGGAACCTGCCTGAGAAATGCAGGTGGGAGTGGACACCAGAGCAGAGCCAGTGTGGTGCGCCGTGAAAAAACAACACGTGACAGATGTTCATGGCATTGCTGGATGCACTTCTGGAAGTTGCTCAGATACTGCCATGATGAGCACAGTATGAGAAGTTATATAGCATAGACTGGCTTCCCTCCGAAGGGCTCTGCGGAGTAGTAAGCGGCCTGGCCCTGATCCAGCAAGGCACTTAAGCATATGCTTAATTTTAGGCACATGAGTGGTTTCAGTGAAGACCTAAGAGAATTATTTTAAATTCACAGATCATTTAATTCAATAGGCAGGTCTGCTGCAGCATATGAAAAGTAGATCTTCATATTAAAAATACTTGGGAAATCATCAATGAACAAACGTTGTGTATGGCCAGCAACCGTCTCTGAAAAGCAGAACAAGGTAGTCATCACCTTTATTGTGGGCAAACACAAAGAAGATCAGGCAAAAGCATTTACAGCTATCTGAGAATGATTTCTAAGTTGAAAATAAGGATAAATAAAAGCTCATAAGCACATTTTTTTTCATTTGAAGTAGAGAAAAATTTATTCTCTTGATGTAAATAAAAACCTTGTTTGCAGATTGAGGAATTTGTTTGTGTTGAATTTCAGCATCAATTTCAATATTTTATAGTACATTTATCTACAGCTGGAGCATGACAGATTTGTGTATATTTATATGTTTGTGTACATAATACATATGTATACACACATACACAAGGATGCCCAAAGATATACATATACACAGTTTGAAAACTCATCATTATTGCTGAAGTATAAAAACATGCCTGATGTAGAAACTTGTCTCGAGTCTGTTAGCTTAGCGACTGCGTTCATCTGGCACCGTGGGCTCCTCGCAGAAACAGGGAACTTCTTCTGTGTAGGAGCAGAATTCACAGAGATCTTGGCTCCAGATCTCTCCCAAACCTTTCCCTGACATGCCACCCTCTGTAGTCCTGCGCACAAGATCTGATTCTTTTGCATCCCATTCCACAGGTAGAAATGGCAGTGGGATATGCTGGGGCTTTTTAAACAACCCCAAAACAAAGGCAGGAGAACAAAGGTGCAGCTGGAGTCCTGTTGCTCTGGTCATTAGAGGAAGGCACAGGTATTCCTGGGATGAGCGTGGGGTACAGTACAATATGTGGAATGCAGGGAAATCGCACTGAGTCTGACAAACAATTAACGACGGAGCAGATGGTGCCCCTGCAAAACATTCAATAATATATGTGTGCGTGCGCCGGAATCACTGACTCTAAGTAGGACAACCTAAAAAGGTATGCCACTTATCCTGTGAGCAAGTAGGACTTTACAGTTCTTTTAATAATCTCTTTATCCTGCGATTTCTCCTTTGACCCTGATTTCAAAAGCGGGAGGTCAGCCTGGCCGGCTCACTGCAGACCTCTCTCTAATTGAAGCCCAGCTCTGTCCTGCGTGAGCTGCCGTGTCCCACCCCTCGCACTCGCACTGGGCTGCAGCCTGAGTGCTGCTCCTTTTGTCACTGATCATACCCGTGAAAATTAAATGAACATTTGGTGGTAGGCATGTTTGCAGAGAAGAAGGAAAATACTGTTATGTAAAGTGCAATAACATTTTGATACCGAGCGTAGAGGCATTCCTTGCGCAAGGGAGGCGAGCGTGGATGCGTCCGCTCCGGTTCCTACAGACAGCCCACAGCACGAAGTTAATACTTTTCTTACACAGAGATCTATTTTTCTTTTTTTTTATTTCTCTTTTCAAAACCTAGTTTCAAATGTTAGAGTATTTTTTTGGTGGGAAAGGCCTTCATTTAAATTCTTTTAACCTATTTTAGGGTCTCTGGTGTAACCTTAGAAAAATGAAGACTACATCTTTAAATCTTGTTTTGTTTGAATGAATGGGTAGATAATCCTGATCAGATGTTTCTTTAGAGAATAATGTTTAAAACGATTATGGAACTTAGCTGTCCTGTCTGTTTCCTAGGTACAGTATTTTCATTTCAATTGTGAAGTCATTAGGGGTCATCCAAGGTAACCGTTTATTAAAATAGTCCTCTTTTGTTTCAGATTTCCTGTTGAGATGCTTTAACATGTAAAAATCTCCCTGCTGATGTGTCATGTTAGCTTTCCTAACCTCTAGATAGAAACCACAAAGCAGCCTACATAGCTGTATGACTAGTTACCCACCTACATAAACAATAATTACCGCTAAGTGGGAAATTAGATGTCACATTTTAAGTCTAAATGAAAGTAAAGTATTTGAGAATACTGTCATTAAATGCTTAAAGCTAATCGCAGTTCTCTCACTCTGTTTGTTTCGTAGGACATTTGGGCTTCCAGGACAGTTTTGTCACATCAGGTGTTTTCAGTGTGACTGAGCTAGTAAGAGTCTCACAAAGTAAGTATCATTTTGTGGCCGGTTTATGTGGTTTCTGCAATCCCAGTTTTGTTTTTTGCTTTGATCCTATTGTATCCCTTCCCCAATTCAGAAACAGCATATCGAAAATTAAGGCTCTCTTCTCCCCTCTCCTTGCCAGTGGACAGTGTTTATGTGCCACATTTTTAATGGGGGGAAATAAAATAGCAGAATTTGAAAGTAAATTTTAAAAAAAAATTGATTCTGCATACTTGAATGTGCAAGATGATAAGTTTGTCTGGTACCCAGCTGAAAATGGGCAGACTGCATATCAGAGTGTAGATAAATGCCTAGAGACATCAGATTCCTGTGAATCCCTTGGGCTGTATTTTAACAAGACCTCTAGAAATTACCAGATCTGTGCACATAAGCTTGGAAATTTTCTTATGCTGTTTTTTTCACATTGTGTTCATCCCTGCCAGGCATTCATATATTTGTGCATGGTCCTTGGGCTTGTCCAGGGTCATTTGATGATCCTTGTGAGTCCCTTCTAACTCAGGATATTCTGTGATTCTGTGATTCTGTGGTTTTGTACACCTGCAAATTGCTGAAGTCCTTAATAATTCCAACAACTGTACCAACTTCAGCCCTGATAATCTCATACATCTCAACTTCACCAGGCCCACATTTTCCATTAACTGTATGGAATTCTGTCTTCTAGAAGGATTTGTTTTTTGACCTTTAAAGAATGCTAATACCCCCAGCATGAATGACACACTGCAGCATGATCATTACAGACTTGTCAATGCTCACTAACAACAGTGAATTAAGAGTACCTGTCACCACCCTGTTCCATTGATCAAAGGTGCATTGATTGTATTTTGCTATGACATAATCCAGATAGTCCAAGGAGAGAGTATGGACAGTGTCTTGCAGAAAGACTACTGCTAAGCCAGGACTTTAAGTACTAGTCCTTTGGGGATCTGAGAAATTCTTCCCTGTGAGGATGGTGAGGCACTGGCACAGGTTGTCCATAGCAGCTGTGGCTGCTCCATCCCTGGGAGTGTTCCAGGCCAGGTTGGATGGGACTTGGAGCAACCTGGGCTAGTGGAAGGTGTCCCTGTCCATGGCAAGGGGTGGAACAAGATGGTCTTTAATGTCCCTTCTGACCCAAATCATTCTATGATCTTTTCTCCAGCTAGAGTGGAGCTGTGGGGTAACATCACATTGTCACCAATCACCACTGCTCCAGGTGACTCCCTCGGCTATGTGCCCCTTTAAAACCTTAGGGTATGTAACCAATCTCTTTAGCACCAACAGTGATAAAAATGGTTCTCCTCCTTGATAGTGGAACTATTTATGTGTGTACTGGCTCTGAGCATGCAGTTTAAGCCCTTCTGGGGCTGGAATCTAACTGGCATAAATCTAGCAGAGAGTCTGTGGTTTTGAGTCAGAACACAAAGTTTCTGTAAGGATTTTCCTGCTTTATTTCCTCTTTTGGAAAGGCATACACTAGCTAGTAAACTGGCTTTATATTCAAAAATAGGATGCTACAAGGCAAACATGGCAAGTGGGAGATAGATTAATGTCAGAGTTTTATGTGCTTGGAGACAGGCAGAGAGAGAAAAAGGTTGAAGAAAACATTTCTCCTGAGTTTTGTTCCCTGACAACTGTTGGGAATTTTGAGAGAAGGACAAAGTTAAGAGGACTTAGAAGTCAAGAGGAGCTGCTGAGTGCTCAGCACATTTGCAAATCAGTTCACTTACTAAAGTGCTTAACTAGGAATTTTGACATCCAACTCACTGTACTGAGTACACAGACTTGCTGGTACCTGCAGCCAGGGTGGACAAACCCGAGTTATTGCCAGGCTTTGAACAGCTCCGTGTTATGTCACTTTATTTCAGCGTGACAGCGTAAGGCTTTTGAAGCCCTAAGGATTCACCCTCCCCCTCTGCAAGGCATCCCACTTCACCACAATCTTATCTTCACTGTAGGAGCCCTACACAGCAGAGCTGCCTCTGGACTCTGTCAGCCGTGCTCCATGTGTGCACAGGACAAGGCTGCTAGGAAAGTGCCCCACTCAGGACTGGAGCCTTCCCAGCCTCCCCAGAGCTTGGCATTGACCTCATGAGTGTCATGTTTCAGTGCTTATTAATTTCCCCTGATATTTTATTGTAACTAAGCTAAAACACTGGGTATCAGAAATCCTAGCTCTCAGCATGTTTTGCAAATTATGAGCTGTGTCTGAGATGTTCCCTCTGCCTGCAGTTGAAGTGCACCACCTTCAAGGATGGAGCACCTACATGAAGGAAGAGCACAAACTTTATTGGAAATAAGAAAGAAGGGCTTGGTGGGAAAAATGAAAAGATTCAGCTTTTATCTGTTCCGGACTTGGGTTTGCACAGTTTTTCATGGGGTCTTTAATACTCCTGGGAGGTCAGGACCTCAGTTTTATATCCTGTCTACAAGCCAGCACCTCCACCAAAAATAGTGCCCCCAAAGCATATCGGGATATCACTTCAGAACTGACTCAAAGGGAAGAGTGCCAGCAACTGATTTAGCTACACTGCTTTTGATAGCACCCTGGATTTTCCTTGGAAATGCCCCAGACATGTACTGACCAGCCATAACCTTGTTTACTTTATGAGGTCTGAGAAGCCCACAGCCTGACATGCCCTGGCTACCCAGTAGGATATGTTTAGTGTCAAGTCTAGCAGCAAATTCCCAGCAAACCCAGGATGAATTCTCATATTCAAAGAATTATTTAACATAACAGAGCAACAAAGTAATTGCTGCATATTTGCCTAAATTGGCAGGCAAGGTCTTGTAAAGTTAATATAACCCTTGCTGTGTTGTCTGCATGTTCTTGTGTCCTGATTTGAGAACAGACTTCTTTCCAAAGAGGTCATCTTTGTGTATGCCCACTGTCATGTTCCTTTCCACACTTTATTTTGATAATATAACGATAGAAATAAGTTATTTCCCCCAGTTTTAACTGGCCTGGGGCTGCTGTTATCTAAAATTAATCTTAGAGAATATTGTTGGTGGCAATTCTGTGCCAGGTTTACTCAGTAAAGTTCCCAGAGGTCCACATGACAAGGAGTCTCAAGTAAGAGGCACTTGTCTCCATCATGCAGATTTGGGGAATGAATTAATCAAGCAAAAGGTCAGCTCTTACTGTTATCTATCTTACCTATCAGTGCTGATCATCACACTTTCTGTGAGCTATTGAACAAGTCTAGACTGCATTGGTAACAGAAACTTGCTTTCTTCAGTCCTATAGAAGCAGATTTTCTTTCGAAGTGCTGCCCAGCTGCTGAATCTTGCAGAGCCTAGTAAAACAGACACCACATCATAGATGTTCATCTGAAAAACAAAGACTCCTCTCCACCCCATCTGATGTGGGTGTTGCAGATCATGCTGTCAGTTCTCCTGCATTATTAGCAGGCAGAGGGTGTGAGCTCCACTCTAAGTGTTGTCTGTCACCCCAGATAGTGGGGAGACCCCTCCAGATAACAGAGACTTCATTCTTCCCTCTCTAGAGAGGTCTGTGCTGACAACAAAGGCTCAGAAGCAGAAGCGTCAGAGATGTATGTGTTTGAGGACTGACAGCCAGCTGTTGGCCAAGCAAAACCTTCTCCCTTTCTCCCTTCTTAGGAAAATATTCCACTGGCTGTGGGCAACTACCTGCTGAGCACTGGAGAAGACCCTCTGCAGAAGGTGCTGGCAGAGGGGTGACTATGGTGCCAAGTGTTCAGTCCCCTTCCCTTGTCAGGAGCTGGGAGGTCATGGCAGACTGGAGCAAGGAGTAAGGCATGGGGAACACATTCCCCTCTTGGCTTTGAGTCTGCACCACGTGCCCTTGTGCAGAGAGAGCTGCTGGGATGATCTCCTCCCTTGGAGGTCCTTCAAGCAGCCAGATAAACTGCACTGCCCAGGATGTGAAGAAAGATTTAGGATTTATGAACACTGGCTAGAGCCAAATCAAACATATTTGTTTGGTGGTGTGTTATTTGTCAAAATGACATCATTCTTCGTGCTGATAAACAAGGGAATTCTGACTGCACCCTGGCCTGAAAATGCCACGCACTGAGGTTTAGCATGTTGGCTGTGTGCAGTGAGGAGCAACTGGGGTGACTTTCAATCCTTCTAATGGGCTGGTGACACCACAAACACACTCATGTACCTTGCAGTTGCTCACTGCTCCTGTGTAAACACAGAAGTGGTCCAGCTGATTATCCCTAAAACACTTACAGTAATTCCACAAGTAAGAGGTGCTTCTGTGGCCAAGACATTTTGGAAAGCTTGGGATCCTGCCACACCAATGTGGCAGGTGCCAGGCTTCATTCATGGAGCTTTGGGGATGGAGGCAGGAGCTGAAGCTGTCCTTGCTGTGAGAGCAAGAGCTAAGAATGAAAGTGATTGCCGGTGCGCCGGGCATGGACTGTGGATGTGACAGAGGAAACACATCTTCTTCATGCCTCTCATCCAGGGGCAGCTGGAACAAACCACAGGGAAAACCCTGTGAACCCCAGCATGTCCTGCATGCCTGTGGCAAGGTGTGGGGTGCCCTGGCTCTTGTTGTGGGGCTGGGCTGGGCAGGTGGATGCCTTCTTGTAGCCCAGGAGAGGAGGAGAGTCTCTCCTCCTCCTCACAGAGCACGTGTGTGAGAGCCAGGGTGTGATAAACCAGCTCTCTCTGAACAGTAGCCTGTATGTTTTCTGCTATACTAAGCATTACAGTAGTGAAGGCAGTTAAAGTCAGCAGCATGAAAATTAACATTTAAAAAGATACTCTATATTCCTTAGCAAAGCACTGCTATCCAAAACTCACTGTGTGGGCTTGGGTATGAGAGGGAGAAAAAAAGATTATAATAAAAAATAGACTGCAGGCATAGAGTGAACAGTTGCCGTGACCTTGCCTTTTGTATGCCATTACACAATTCAATGGCAGTCCACTCAAACCTTGCTCTCGATCAATATCCTATTAAAGCAGCACAAAAAGTCTCTATAAACTTAGTGGTTAGCTATGTTTATAAATGGAACTCAGCATAATTAGATGGTCAATAGCAGGCTGTACTTGTAATTTTAAAATGAACATCACACATTTCATATCTGTTGTATTCGGCAAAACCTCTTTGAATCTAATGATACAGTGAGGAGAAAACAAAGGCCTTGCAAAAAAAAAAAAGAAAAAACACCCAGCTCCCCTTTCCTCTCAGAAGCAGCAGCAGCACAGTGTGTTTCCCTTTGTTTATGGAGTCACAGCACAGGAAAAAGTTTATTAGTCAAATGTCATGTTTCTCCCATTTAACCTTAAACACATTATCACTTCACTGCAGTGTTACACATGTAATGATCTTAGTCACATCCCAGCCCCTCTGTAAAAATAAATACATAAAAATGGAAAAAGAGACAAACTAAGTATTAACGAGACTAAAAGAAAGTACCATATTCCAAGGGGGACAAATGCCAGCCTGGCTGGTTTTATTTAGTGGGTTTCCTGTTCTGTAATTCAATAAATTTTTCAAAATAAATATTCCAATTGGGTTAAGTCAGAGGGCTTTTCCTTAATTTCTCTGTTATTTTTCCTGATGCTTTGGGTGAGGAGCAGAGCTGACATGCTGGCAGTGGAGGGAGCAGGCTGGCAGCAGGGCAATGCTGCCCTGCATCCCAAGAACAGCACAGTGTGCAGGCAGAGGCACCCACCTTCCTCCTCCTTCTTTTGGGCAAACCAGCTCCTCCTGCTCCTCCAAGCATGTCCTATCTGCATAGGGATTTTTTTGTGATGACAGCAGCTGAAATGGGAGCTGTGGGCTGGGTCTTGGGGGAAGAGGGGTCCTTTCCCCTCACCCCTGCCAGCTCAGAGCCCTGGGTTCAGATGGCATCTTGGTGCCAGGATGGAGGTGGAGGCTTTTGTTTTGACTCACAGCTGCAGCTTCTGATATTCTTTCCTGTTCAGGAGATGTTCCTGAGCTGTCAGAAGGTCACTTTGCTGCAGAGTATTTCTTATGGGGGGAAATGGTGTGTTTTTAATGTCATTGCCTGGAGTCTGTGTAGCCTGCAGTGTAGAACAGCTGACTGTGCTGGAGTGGAGCTCCCAGCCTTGCTGCTGATTCTCGTGGGGCTGTAGCATGTTCCCAGGGCATAGGAACAGGGGTAGGGAGGTTTTGTGGTGGATTGTCATATGCTGCAATGAAAAGGTTTAGTTTAGACAGAGTTTTGCCAGAGTTTGCACCACTTTGATCCCTTTGATTATGCTTGAGAGCTGCTGGGAATCCTAGAATGGTTTGGATTGGAAGGGACCTTAAAGCCCATCTTGTTCCAACTCCCCTGCCGTGGTAACTGTGAGCAAAGGTACAAATAGTCTTTGATGAAAGACAGGCACTGAGCCTGTCCCTGTCAGGCAGGCAGGAGAAGGGAATTTGGAACAACTCAGCCTTGTGCAACCTTTGCCACAGCACTTCTGGGGTCAGAGGCCTTGAGCTCCTGGTGGCAGGGTGGTGGATCCTGTGCAAGGACTGCCAAGGGGTTCAGGTACTGGCCTTCACAGCCCAGCCAGGCACTTTAACCTCTGCTGGTATATATTAGAGGTGGGTTTTGTTCTTTAACCCCCTGGTTGCAAAAAAGGCTTTTGAGCGTGGCAAGGTGATTTGGCCTGTGACCAGCAAAGCATCCTTCATGTTTGCTAGCCAGGCAGCAATCCCTGTGTGATCAGACCATTCTACTTTGCATTGAGTTTACACAGCATTAGCTGTGGCTGCTCCTACCCCACCCCTGCTCTGGAGACAGATTCCATTTTCCTATAGGGCCAACTCAAGAAATAACCAGGATTTCAAGAGAGGGCAATAAACACAAGGGGTGAGAGGAAGAAATGTGTTATCCACAGAACAGTTTTTCTTCCATATCTGTTTGGAATAAAACTGTTTCATAAATCTGGCAATGCCCAGGAAATTCATTGTGCCTCAGAAAGAAAACAGTGCTTTAATTTAGTGCTTGCCTTTTTATGCTCCTGTTTGGAAAATAGTATCCTTAATCTGTAAGTTGGACTTTGGGAGATAGGGGGTGCAGAGGAATTGCTCAGGAAAGGGTTTGCAGAGCACAAATCTGTTTGGCAAGGAAGTTGCTGAAAACTGTGGAGTAGATGCTGCAGAGAGTACCTTTATGATTGATTTCCATTCAAGTCAGACTGACTGCAGTGTGGTCATTTTTCTAACCCATAACTGCACACACTGCAGCAGTCTGCTATCTGCAGGGTGTCTGAATTATAGCAGTCCATGTCCCTGTTACCTTTTACACAAATTACTTACACCGGTTTCTTTTTCCATGCAAATTCATCAGTTTTACAGCCTCTTGTAGCTGCTGTCAGGAAACTGTTGCAGAAAGCACAAATTGATAAAACAAGTTAATTTTACTGTGTTTAATTTTTCTCTCTGTTAACACACCCTCTCATATACCCAGTGTGCAGGAAGCGTATGATAGTTAAGAGAAGATAACAAAGGATTTGAATGTTCTTGTCATAAATTACTTCCCAGCTTAACTCCTTTTAATGATCATTCCAGATTTTCTCAAGTTTTAATGGCATTGTGTATTTTCCACCCCATGCTTTTAAAAGTCTGTGGCTATCCAGGCTGTTCCCTTTCTGTTGTCTCAATGACGTTCTTAAAAGATCCTTGCCAAACAACAACTAATTGTCTTGTGGGGATGATGAGGCAGCTGCAAAGCTACATTATTCCTCTGTCAAATCTGACATCGTGAGCTCCTTAAGACTTGGGGTGAAATATTGGCCCTGTTGCAGTCAATGGCAGCACTCCCAGCCCAGACATGTTAGCTGGGTGATAGGAGCTATCCTGTCTTCATTTCCTCACTCCTGCCCCATTGGACTGAAAGATTTTTTCATGTTTGAAAGTGGGCCAGATTCTCAGACCAAAGATTAAACTTGGCTCAGCATCCTTGTGTGGCACCGAGACTGCTTTGCCTTTGTGGCTGTGAATCAGGGCTCTCAGACAATACAACCCAGGCCAAGCTTGTGCATTTCATTGTGCAGGACGTCCTTTTTCAGATGGCTCTGAAATGTGAGAGAAAATCATGATCTCTAATTGTCAGGTCCCAAAGTTGTATTGTCCTGTAAATAGCACTGGGACAGCAACAGCAGACATGGTACCATTTGCTGTACAGGGAGGATATTTCCATGAAATCCATTCTCTGTTGACTTTAACATTAAGCTGCTCTGTTCCTTTTCTGTTCCTAGAAGAATACAGCACATGGAGTTCATAGCTTGTGACTATTCAGGGTGTGAAGGAATTCATTATGTTTAATGTAAAACCAAAGCTGTAGGACAGGGAAATTGCAGGTATTCATATCCCTTACAATAAAACTTCGGTGCTGGATAAGGTGATGAGAGGTGAACAGTGGAAGCTCACTGCTGGATAGAACTTTTTGGGAGCCATATGTCTCTAGCTCTGATTTAGCTGGAGGAGAGACCACAGGAAAACTCAGATGTTCTCAGGAAGAAAAGAACTCAGGTTTCTCATCTGCTCTTGCAACCTCTGTGCTTGTGGATGTACGTCATGTATACCCCAAATGTCCTGAGGTGTGTATTTCCCTGCCTATGCTGCACGATGCAGCCTATCTGTAACCATGCCAAGGGATGCAAAGTTCTCCTAAAAGCAAAAGCAACAAGTTTCATTAAATGTTAGAATGGTATCAGTAGAAAAGCAGTGCTTAAAGAAAGTTTTGCCATAATTATTTTTTTTAAATACCTTTGGAGGAATGTGAGAAAGAGAGTGTATGTAGCATTACATTCTTGGTAAAATTGCAATGCCAGTTATCATTAGCGTTTCCTAATTTCCTCATCCCACCTGTTCTCATTGTGAAACTAAACACACTCATGAGGAAGAAGAAAGTGATTTTGAAGTGCAGTTGATGCCATATTCACATGACTTACTGACCACAATCTCTTTTGTTTCCCCAGCACCAATAGCTGCAGGAACAGGCCCTAATTTCTTGGTAAAATTGCAATGCCAGTTATCATTAGCGTTTCCTAATTTCCTCATCCCACCTGTTCTCATTGTGAAACTAAACACACTCATGAGGAAGAAGAAAGTGATTTTGAAGTGCAGTTGATGCCATATTCACATGACTTACTGACCACAATCTCTTTTGTTTCCCCAGCACCAATAGCTGCAGGAACAGGCCCTAATTTCTCCCTCTCAGATTTGGAAAGTTCTTCATACTACAGCATGAGCCCAGGAGCAATGAGGAGGTCTTTACCTAGCACATCCTCTACCAGGTAATTTAATCTCTGCCGACTACCGGGTTACTTGGAAACCCAGGCCAGCATCAATACTCATCTGGGAAAGTAACCATTAAGTTCTTTGAGAAGCTGTTCGGGGGTCTCACGATGTGGAGCTGTTTCAGATTCGCAGAGCTGAATGTTCAGCTGCTTTGCTGTTAGAGTTCTTTTTACTTGTACAAGCCTCAAAGGAAATCTGCTACGTCGACTTGAGTATCTCCTGGCTTGTATCTGGGTGTACCAGAAGTTCCACTGGAATTGCTGAGTTTCAATTGTGGGAGAAGAGAATTTGGAGCATACTGAGATGTGAGGAAAGTCTTAAGGTAGACTTACATGTATTCTTTATTGTAGAAAGTGTTACCTGTGAGACTAACATCATTTTAGGACCTTGGCCTATAAAGCATTCCAGTTTTCATAAAGCATTTAGAAATTTGTGACTCAGCCTTTGGAAAACTGAATAACTAATGCAGATGACTACCCAGGCTGATTTTGATTTCGGCTTAGATGTCAACTATCAAACAAGGATATTTTTTATTTTTTACCTTTCACTTTAATCATCCATGAGATTAGATTTATAAACAAGCCCAGTCACTCGAGCAGTCTTGAACACTATTAAGGAACCAGATTGATTTTCTTTTCCCCCACAGCCAAAATAGATCACTTATTTCAAAGACATGACAAGAAAGTCTAACTCCAGCCCAACATGCTTTTACATTTTTTATCTCAGCCTGCAGTGCCACCAGCTTTGCAGTAAGCAAGTGCATGTGTGAAAAAACCTCTGTAGTTTGAATCTAGCTGTTGTTTTTATTTAAAAAATAATAATCTTTAAGCAGAGGCTCTTAGCAATAACTTCTTGCAGTTTGCAGTGATTGAAAGAACATTCTACATCTTGCACTTAGTGTGCACATTATGAAGCTTGGTGACTACAATTCCCATTACACATCAATTAAAAACTTTGTGCTGTTTCCTTTTTTATGCCTCTAAACTGTGTACCCTACAGTGCTCATCATTAGCACCATTCTCAGGTAGAATTTACTGGTGACTCCAGAAGCAAAACTGAGGTTATTAATGTTACTAAAGAGCTCAGTTGTTGCTCTTCTATTCTTCTGCAAATAGCTACCACTGATAAGGAGCTAATTATAAACAGCATGGGTAGTTAATAACTTGGTAATATGTTTGTTTTCCTCTCATTAGGCTGTTCCCAGTCAGAAAAAAAAAATTCTTTAAATACACAGACTCAGCAGAATTATCAGGCAGTAATTATATTGTATGCACACAATTTCCCCTATTGACACATAACAATTCTCTAAATTAAGGAATGGCCAAACCTGCATTCCACACATACCGTAAGACTTATTCTTCGTGTTTCTCACCGACTGGTTTTGCATACCCACCAGCTCCTACCTGAGCAGAGCTTGGGGTGGGGAGTCTGCAAGTTCTAAACCAATAGGAATTGGAGTGGAAGACTTTTATGTCTGTTAAACATGTTCCCCCTACACAGAGGAGCCTGTTCTTGAATGCTTTAAGTCTTAATAGAATACAGATTCGGGGGAAAAAAAAGAGGAGTTGGCCCAGCTTTGGAAAAGTACTTAGAAGAGAAATTCGCAGTAACGTCCCCACGCAGTCTGTGCAACTCATTATGGAAAACAGAGCCAAGCTGAGTGTCTTTGGCTCTGGGATCCTCTCCCTGCAGAACTGCTGGAGCCAGTGGCCACCAGAGACCACTGAAAGGACTCTTCTGTGTCCTGAGCCTTTGGCGAGGGAGGTGTGATGTATCACAAGGGGATCCTTTAATGCAGACTCCGGCCAGAGATACCTATTGGGGTTTTCTGTGCTTGCTGGCATAGAGCAAATGCTTATTCTTGTAGGATAACATGAACATCTGAACCAAGAATGGATTCTTCCCTCATTCACTTGACCAGCAACATGGTCTCTTCATATAAGACTGGAGTCTGGTTTGATTTAAAGGATTGAAAACAGAAATTTCAACTGATAAACAATTTGCTTTCAGAGTAATCTGCAAAAAAAACCTGTCAGTTAAAATACGTCTCGTGTGTCATCACCGTATTAATTCAAATTGCAAAAGTCATGCAATACAAATTAAATTCTTGCCTTTTATTGACCTCTGTGTGCTCTGAAAAATGTTCTACTTTTGGAGCTGTAAAAGCCTAAATGGTAGACATCTTCTAGCTAAATTAGCACATGTTTAGGAGTTTGGTCCAGACTCTGTGAAACACTGTTTTGTATCTCACTGAAGCTTAATCATTGGCAGGGAAGCAAATGAGAAACAGAAAGTGGATGCTGAGAGGTTAGACAGGCAGGTGGCTCTGCAGGATTCACACCTTCCCTTCTCAGGGCCCTAAGGCTGTTTTAGCAAGCTAGCCTCAAGCAGGGCTAGCAATATAAGTCCCAACAGAAGTGTCTTGGTTCCTTTTCCATACAGATAGTCTTAATTGTGTGGGTTTGCTTTCTCAGCTCTACAAAACGTCTCAAGTCTGTGGAGGATGAGATGGACAGTCCTGGTGAGGAGCCGTTTTATACAAGCCAAGGGCGCTCTCCAGGAAGCGGCAGCCAGTCAAGCGGATGGCATGAAGTGGAGCCAGGTAAGCCATGGCTCTCCAGAGCCTGAGAACAACATCTCCACTTGGCTCTGTTTTGTTATCAGAAAGCTGTGTAGAAAGGTGATCAGTTCTAGACATCTTGTAACTTCTGAGAAATGGTCAGTCTAATGAAAATACGGTAGTGGTTTTACTGCTCCTGCAGCTGTGAATGTTTCTGTAGTGTGTCACATCTGTGTTTTGGCCAAATATCTGAGGTATTTAAATAATGCAGCAAAAGATAGGCGTCTTTTTCTGTCAAAATGTCCAGATTCAGTTCTGGGATAGCTTTTTCCGGCAAAAAGCAGTACCTGTCTGGGCTGTGCCCCATCAGTTATGCTGCTTAAATAAATATCCCAAAACTTATATAAGGTAGAAGGACTTTTCAAGCATTTTACAACACTTGAGCTCACTTACTAATGACTTTTAAGAGACTTACAGAAGGAGTTGTTTTATTAATCTGTAATGCTGTGAAGTGTGATTGGAGGCTTCATATCAAAACAGATATCACTGGGTGTTACACTTCAGAAGGTTGAGGAAGCAGCTCTTTGGCCTCTTCTCTGTTAATTTTTGTGTGTGATCTTTCTTGTTGATCATTTTTTTGGGTTATGTTATGTTACATACTTAACTGTCCATTGATCACTTATCCTGAGATCATCTGGGTTCTTGATACTATTGGAAATATTTTTCTGGGTCAGCGCTATGTGCATAGGTGAAGTTAATACCTCAGTGTTGCTTACAGATAAATAACCAAGTATTTATTGCAAATAAAAATAACAAAGGTCTAACTTGTTAGACATCTTCAGTCTCCCAAGGTTTGAGAAGGTCCTCTAAAAGTGCAGAGGATCTTTTGCAATATATTTAGTTTTTTCTTTCTTGTTTGTTTGCATTTTAAATAGTATGGGTTTGGTTTGTTTGGAAACGGTACATGCTTGTCCAGGGCACTGTGTATAATGAACTATACAGCACAGAAAAGTAAATTCGACCTGAACAGCATTAAAATCAGTTCTGTGGGCACTTGGCCAGCCACCTATATCCTTCATCATGTAGGAAACATACCCACAGCCTTCTCTGGAGACCCTGTCAAACAGCTGTCCTTTACAGCATGCCCAGAAAGTCACCAAATTTGGGCTATTCCAGACTGGGAGGGGACTGATTCCTGTGCCTGGGAGCCCTTGGAGGATCCCCTGCCAGCTGCCCTCTCTCCTCTAATGAGGAGGAGCCAGCTTGTGGGCCCTTATTGACTGCAGATGTGGCACTTTGGCAGGAGGAGAGGGTGGACCTGCAGGCAGACAAGTGCCAGGCTCCCCGTGACTGCCTTGCCACCACCGTCCCCAGGGCTCTGGTGCTTGCAGTGAGGTGTCCTGCTCCTTAGGCACCAGGGGCTGTTTCCTCCATCAGCTCCAGGTTCCAGATGATGTAAGGCAGAGCTTCACCTTGTACTAAACCAATCTGCTCATGGAGCGGCAAAAACATGAACAAAAGCTCAGCGCCCAGTGAAAGGGAGAGATCACAACCTCCTGTGCAGACACAGATGGCTAAAAGCTGACTGGGTCACTGCTTCTACATCATTGTCAGGCTGGGGGATAGCTCCCCCCAAAGTTTGGGGTACTCATTGTTAGTGACAAATGGTCTTCATTTGTGCAACAGCCAGAGGTTGGCTATTAATTTTGCTGTCACTTCTGGTGGCTTTCTCCACATGTGGTCATTACCTCTGGCTCATCCAAGTCCCGGCTAGATGGTGGCACTCTGCTGCTGAGCTGGGCAAAAGAAGTGCCTAAAGATTACACCTCCAAAGCACCTCTGCCACTGTTGGCACCACTGGGCTCCCATTCTGAAGAAACACAAATGCCTATGTCAAACTTCCTGAGGTGCCCAGAAAGGCAAGAACAAGCCAGAGAAGACAAGGTTCTTCCTTCCTTGTGACCTTTCTCACTTGTTACAGAAAAATCCCAGATTCTGCTTAGTCTTGCCTGCAAAATGGCAGAAAATCACCTTGCAGCATCAGGGACTCTAGCCAGGTACCAACTAGATATAGCTCAGATTCACCAAGCCATCTATCACTGTCACAGCTGTGAAGAAAAAGAGCTTTATCCTGCCCACGTGGGATGCACTTCCAAGCCATCCTTGTGCTATATCCACGCAGCCCCACCCCAGTGCTTCTGCTGTGGCTTTCCAGCAGCCTGTCCTCTGGATTCATTGCCTCAGCTTCTCAGTAAAACAGGGTCACTGCAAGAGCACGGCTGACAGAGAGATTACCTGAAGAGCCACAGCTCATCAGTGGTGAAGGACAAAACAGTACTCAAGTGCCCTGCCATGGCAGGGCAGCAGCAGTGTCACTGGCACAAGGTGCTCCCCCCAAGGGACACATCCTGCTGTGGTCTCTGCACAAACATCACACTTGAGTCTGATACTAAGATTTGGCCCTTTGTGTTTGACATGGGTGTTTCATCTCCAGAAGTTTACACATTTTACAATGTTTTATGAGTCTTCACTGGGGCATCTGCCTAGAAAATCAATTGATTACCTGAAAGCTGTACAAGTGATGTTAACATCCCAATGGCTTGCCACAGCATTCCTCTCTGAGGGGGAGTTTTGGAGCCTGGATCTCTTTCAGATCCATCCTTTCCAATGTCTTTATTTCCAGAAAAAGGCCTTGCCATTAATTTAATCTGCAATCAAATGGTGGCACAGTTTTTAACATACGATAATCTCTGAGCTTCAGTGTTTTGCTTTCTTCTGAGTGAAATCTGAAGTAGAAGTTTAAAAACTAAACCCATCTTTTTGTTTGACTTGGCATTTCCTCCATGCTGTTCATTTTATGCTGCGTGGGATAACGCAGGTATCAGCAGTACAGAATGATGCTGGTTGGGAAGACAGGCTGAAGTTTTATCCTGTGCTGGCAGAGTAGAGTAAGCCAGGTTTCCAAACTCCATAATTAAACCCTGTCCTTTGGGTTACTGGCCAAACAACAAGAGGAGGAAATCAGACCAAGAAGAGGAAGCTTAGACTTGTCTGTGGGATGGCTGCTCTGGCTGGGAAGGAAAGTTCAGAGAGGAGCCAGCAGCCAACCTCCCAGCCCAGTAGGATCCACACCAAAGATAATAATATATCCTTTGGCTTTATTGCCTTTGAGTAGATTGCTTCCTCACAGGAGATTTAGATTTATGTGGAGATAGCTTCTTGGCCTATGTGCCTTGACAGGTTTATGGGAGTGAGAGGATGAATATTCTGTCTCTGTGTGTTGCATTTGCTTAATTTTGAGGTGTGCACATGAGAAAGAGAGGAGACTCAAACACAGGAGCAGGTGTGAAGCACTCGTGTGCTCATGGCACAGAGACTGAGAGGGTAGTGAAAGGTGTTGCCTGGGACAGTGCAGAGAAATTAGGTCTGTCTGAGAGGGAGATGGGAGAACTGTGCTTCAAAAATGTAGAAAAGAAAGGGAAAATGAGAAGACAGTTTTAGACCATACAGAAGGGAACAAGTATAGAGGGGAAAAAAAAAAAAAAAAAAAAGAAATAATGAATGCCAGGAAAACAAAGATTTGACTTCCTAGAAAGGAAATATGAAATGGAATATTGTGAACTCCTCTTAGAGAAAGAGAGCACTCCAGGAGAGGGCTATTTACTGCCAGCCGTGACTAGTTGCTCTACATCTGTCTCCATTTTTTTCTCTTGAACAAACTCCCTTTTTGGATACTTTCTTCCTGCTTTGCTTCCCTGTGATTGCCCCTGTAAGTGGTCTTTGGAGGGCAGGCTGTATACTCAGAACATATGTGCGAACTGGCAGGAGAACAGAAGAGGACAAAACCACTCTGTGTGCTATTTAGATTAGGCAGTGGATGCTTCCTCTGTGCCTACTCCTGGGGTCCCCACTGAGTGCAGGATAAAGGCTGTACCTATTGTCCATCCACAGCCCTTCCTCTGAGCTTTTAGATGCTCTACTTGAAGCACCCCAACTGCCTCACGTGGAGGCTGCTGAGTGTAGGTCCTACATGCTTCACCCACCTGGGTGTAGATCCTACATGCTTCACCCACCAGCAACATGACCTTTCCAGTCGTGACATTTCAGGCCTGTAATAATGAGCAGAAGACTCAGCTTTGTGGTTTTTACATTCAAATACTTGCAACCAAGGATGCAGCACTCTTCTTATACGTCAGACATGACAGCCAAAGCAAAACCCAACATTAATCCCATGTTCCTTGTACTGTACTCCTTGAGTCTCACATCCATTTACCTGCACTCGAAAGCTCCTGGGGAGCTCTTCGGCCTAAAAAGGCTGGAGTCTGCCAAAAAAGATGAATTTCCTTTCACAACAGGAAGGCTTAGGAAGTAAAACAAAGCAGACATGTAGTAAATTACTTCTGCTTTTCAAATACCTTTTTGCAGTATCCTCCTTACCATTGCTTTATCTCAGCACTTTCAGTGCATAACTCTTGTTAACTGAGAAGAAGGACAAGAGAGGATAAAGACGATGTTAGTAAGAAAATAAGGCAACATCCACTGGCTTTGAACTCCTGCACAAAGCTGGCCCATGTTCAGTTCTGTGGCAGCTCTGCTTGTAATGGAGGTAAACCATAATTACAGGTATATGGTTTTTAATTCCGTAATAAAAGAAGATCGAGTTAATGTATATCTGTATTCCACTTATGCATTTTTTAATGCATTCTCTTGATTCAGTCCAGGAGTAATGTTCACATTATGCTCCGTCAGTTGTTTTGTGTAACATATGGATGGCATTTGCCTGTTCTGCTTCCATTGTATTTCCACAGCATGGCATGGAAAAAGTGTTTAAGATGCAAATTCAAAGTATCCTGTTCATTTCTTTACTTACATATTCTACTTGTTTCTTTACTTAGATCTTGTATTCCTAGATCTTAGATCTTCTTAGATCTTCTACTCATATTTTCACAAGGTAGATTAGTCCCTAGAGGACAGTAATCACAGGAAAGGTACAGGTTTGTACTCCTTGGACTTCTTGAGATCTCTGAAGGGACAATTAGCTCTGCTTTGATTATGGTCTTGACCAACTTGTTTTGCAAAATGACTGGATCTCTCTGGTCCTTCTTCCACTGAAAGACTGACAGGGCTGTTCATGTCATGGTCATCCACCTCCCCTTGTCCCAGCTCCACCCTGGCTGTTCTGCTCCCATCACGCTGTGCTAGGCTTTTGTGTGTCTTCACCTTGAAAACCCCAGGAACCAAACAAGACTTTCAGTGCAGAAACCTTAAGGAATTAGTCATACCACTTGTGTTGCATGGCTGAAAGACATATTCACAGTTCCAGGAGCTTATGAAGTTGATAATTTTATATGAACCTGCAGTTAGCTTGAGAGCTCCCTGTTAGGCTGCTGTACGCGTCTTTGGTGGTAACGATGCTATTAAAGTCGGCCTCATGATTGCTCACTAAACCACTCGGGCTAGTGCTGCTCGTTCTCATGCCACCATCTATGGGACTGTCTGGAAACACTTTCTAAGCAGTTTCTATGCAGCTGAGATCTTGTTTTGGAGGATTTCCCTTGCAGTGGCAGTGACCCCTAACTTGATGGTGCCGTGCCTCTCCATAACACTGCTGGTTACGGAACAACCACATGCAAGCAACTGGTCCAAACTCTTGTTTCAATAATGCTTTTCTTAAATCTGGCAGGGGCTTTCTTCTCAGCACTCAAGAAAACTTCTCCATATTTACTAAGAAAATTTTATTTATGCCGTATGCATCAGAAAGACTCATTCAGGCATAGCTCAGATGACCACAAGAGTTTGTTTTCCAAGTCTGTTTGGAATTATATCTTGGAAATGTGAGAGAAAGTGGTATAAGGGAGGTCCTAGATTGTGTTCTTTATGCATTCCTTATGCCCTAAACACAGTTGTTGCCTGGCACTGCCTAGAAGATAAAATACGTGTAGTATGCCCCAGCATCAGCAATGCAGAGTGTATCTGATCTGTCCTCAGGCAAAAGGTCTGTGGGCTCATCAAAGGACCTGATGCCGTGCACTAACTCAGAGCCCAGAGAAGTTTCCAATGATTGTGCTACATTACCGCCAATGATTCAAGGGACTGACTGCAGAAAATATGATGAAAAACATGAGAAGCATGTATTATACAAAATACTGGCAAAACATTCAACTTCAGGCCTGGAGTATTCAATATCAAATAATTTCCTGGCCCTTCTCTGCAGTGACTTGCTGTAGTGAGCAGTTTTCACTAGATACAGGAATTTCATGATCTGTATTAATTTCCTTGAACTGAACTCTTTGGATGCTCATGGACCTATTGGAGAAAGACAAAACCTAGGAAACATCACTTTTCCTTAGACCAGAGGAGGTCTATATCCAGGATCTCTGCCAATTATATTTACTCAGTATTTCCCAGATGTGACATTGTCTTGCCCTCCAATTCTCAGTGTGTAAAGTCAGACAGCACACTCCCAGAGCCGTTCAGATTGTACCTGCCTCATGCAGCAGCTTCATTACATACCTCAGCACATCCATCAGCAGGCACCAGTGCCATTTTTTCCTCCGTTGAACTTAATGTCTTAAGACAGTGGGAACATTTCACATAGAATGGGTCAGGTTGGAAGGCACCACAGTGGGGTCTTCTGATTCAACCTCTCTGCTCAAGCTCGGTCATCCTGGAGCACAGGATTGTGTCCAGACACACTTGAGTATCTCCAGTGAGGGAGACTCTACAACCTCTCTGAGCAATCTGTTCCAGTACGTGGTCACTCTGATAGTAAAGATGTTCAGGAGGAACTTCATGCTTCCATTACTGGTACATGGAGTTAAACATGGCCCCATGTGCATGCAGCTGCCTAAATTCCTGGCTGCAAGTGAACAGGTAGATGCTTGAAGTGAAGTGTATGATGGGAACATACTTGAAGGAACTCCACCAAATGTAGAATATAGAGCTTTACTTAAATGTCTTTATTCATGGAGTCCATGTGTTCCCGTATCCCTGCTCTCTGCATTACAGTATCCCATCAAAACACAAGCTGCCCAGTGGTTTTCAGGAACATAAGATTTTTCTTTTCTTCTAAGAGCAATAACACTTATCAACTTTTACTGAAATACCATATCAGCTCCTTGTCACTGGCAGTCTACAGTTCCTGCCGCTAAAAGTTTAATGCATTTACAGGAGCACTTAGGCATCAAGACTTTGATATCACAATCTGTTAGTCACAGGTGCTACATGATAGGTTTGTGTTAGCACATTATAGATCTTTTATCAGATACTGCACAAAATGTGTGTGTTTCCCTGCCAGGCAATCAGAATCAGGCTGCTGCATAGCTGATGAGTTACTCACCAATATAAGTTGTTGTTTATTTCAAACAGGACTTTTCCAGAACTGCACCTTAATGGATAACTTACACTCTAATTGGTCAAGGCTAGTGAAGACCAAGAACTTAATGGAGCCAGAAAAAGTGCAGCAGGTTCATAGTGGTGGTTTGAGCATTGTCAGTCTTTTGCAAAGGCATTCGTCAAGTCAAATGATTAACATCGCGCATTTGCTGTAACAGACAGAGTCATTTTGACAGCAAATTACCACTGGATCAATAGCTCAGCATTTCTTTGGCAATTCACGTAGTAGCATGAGACCTGTGACAACATGCTATGCTGCTGGCATTGCTGCCTCAAAATCATGGAAGGAAGTTAGAGGTGGGGGAAGAACTACTGATTGAAAAGTCAGTTCAGATTGAAAAGTTCTAGATGGTTTCACATCTCTCCAAGGCTCCTTTCTCTTTCCTTTCAGACACTGGACAACACAACAAACTTGGCTCTGAGATTCAGCCTAAACTCTACTTTCCATTTTTAATAAAATTAGTAATCCCATGCAAGTGTTAGAGCACATGCCTCAGCTTTGCTGTAATCCCCTGAGGAAAACATCTCTTCAGTATGGTCCCAGAGAAGTCGGTCAGTCAGTCAGTCTTGTGGCTTTGCCTCTTGCATTTAGTTCCAGATGTCAGGAAATGCATCATTTAAAACTGGGTATGGAGCTGTAGGAGTTCTGAGTTAAAAATGCAGAAAGAATTTTAGTTTAGTTATCAAATTAAAGCTGTTTTCACCTGGCCTGGTGCGAACATCACCGATACATACTGTTTTCACTGCTTTTAACAACCGAGTTAAAAGCAGATCTTCTGTGCACTGCCACAACCACAGGGTCACCTGAGCTATTTCTGTCTCCACACATGGTTAGCATCACCTGAATAATTTTTCAGATTGGTAGGAAAGATTTAGTGTACGGAAAACTGTTGCCTGATGAATGCTGGAAAAATGCTTCCTGATGACAACAGGATTCCTGGGATGGGAGTGCTGTATTGACCATGCATGGACCTAAAGCTCAGTTTTTGCTGGTGAAGCTGTGCTCTGCCGCCCATTCTGTTGAACACTGAACACAGATCACGTAATTCCAATCCCCCTGCCATGGGCAGGGACACCTTCCACAAGACCAGGTTGCTCCAAGCTGCATCCAACCTGGACATGAAGACTTCCAGGGATGGGGAGTCCACAGTCTCCATCCACAACAGCCCACAACATGTACACATAAAACAAAGACAGTGATAGAGTTTGGGCTTCACTTTTGCCACCAAGTAAAAATTGTAACCTTCTTTGATATTGGGACAAAACCAGACACTTTCTACATCTTTCCAGTGTGAGCTCTGAAGGACAGAAGCTCCTTTGTTTGACTGTGTCTGTGCATTTCTTGCTGATTTTGGGTCTGTCAGACATGAATCTTTGTGAGCTCCAGATGGGTCTCCTCTGACCCAGATATCCTTGAAGATCATCTGATAGTGCAGCATGGGACTGTTTAATTGCAAAATGGCATGAAACACATTGAAAGTATTGTACCTGTCTTCCAAAAGTTGAACTAGTTTTCTTGTTTGCTTCTGGGACCAATTCAGGATGTTGACTTGGATCTATAAACTCTTCTATAGATTAGATCTTGGTTAGGAAATGGACTACATTCCTTTCATGTGCTGTCTTAGCAGTTGAGATCAGCAGACTTGCTTTTTCTAATGTGTTTGGGAAGCAGAAGCAATATTTTATCTCCTGTGGTATGCTGCTGGTATAGAAATGTTGAGGCTTATTACTTCTTCAGGACACAGGAAAGTCTTCATCACCTGTCTAGGCAGTCATGGGAAAGGACCCACTGCAAAGACTCCATTGAACTTCTTTTTTTTGGAGGCAGCTGGAAAATATTAGTAATCTTCAGAGCCAATATACAGTACATATTGAGAGCCAGTAAATGATGCATATTATTGCAAATTCCTGTGCACTTCTGCATTTTATAAAACAGATAACTAAAATACTCACCTAGCCAGATCAGTTCCCCAAGGGATGCACATTTCCAAGCGGAGGACAAACCAAAAACACAGACCAGAACACAAATTAGCCAAATAGAATGGCTAAGTGGTTGAAACAAATGGTTTTAGGATCACTGGGTAAGGACCATGACCTCCTATTGCATCAGTCAAGGCAACTGTGAAACTTTGTGAAAGAAGCTCACCACAAAACAGATGCTGGGCTATCTTAGGTAAATAAATTACAAAAAAATAATAATAAA
Source organism: Acanthisitta chloris (assembly GCF_000695815.1). Taxonomy (NCBI): domain Eukaryota; kingdom Metazoa; phylum Chordata; class Aves; order Passeriformes; family Acanthisittidae; genus Acanthisitta; species Acanthisitta chloris. The sequence goes on from NW_008651161.1 coordinate 72,362, forward strand.
GCCCCCCTACACTTTTTACAAAGCACAGCTGTGTAAATATTGCATGAGACAGGGGAGAGAGGGAGACATGTAACATACACCCTTTTTTATGCAGAAGTTCTGCTCTGGGCACTGTTTATTAACATTCCCAGTACAACCATCACTCCACTGCATAGCACACAGTGCAGCTACTGTACTCCCTGCGCATGTTTGATCTTTTCTTTGAGGAGAAAACAGGCTGTATTTTAAAGGAAACATTTTCACCCGGAGATAAAATGACCAGTGAAAGGTGTTGGGGGACAGGGAGAATCGTAGAATCACAGAATGGTTTGGGTGGAAGGGACCTTTAAGCTCACGCCTTGCCATGGGCAGGGACACCTTCAGCTAGACCAGGTTGTTCAGAGCCCCATCCAACCTGGCCTTGAACACTTACAGAAGATGGTACAGAACCAGGTAGGGGAAAGAAGACCATATCGCATCTCTTTTTTCCATTCCCCCTCCCACACTGTCTGCCACTCTGACTTTAGATGTACCTCTGATTCTGCACCAGGAGAGGAGCAATCCTCCTTAATTTCATTGTGCTGGATTCCTACTGCAATTTTCCTGCTTCTCAACTTCCAGGTAAAGCACATTCCAGCCTACAAAAACTGTGGGTCTGCCCACAGAGAGGAACAAATGGCTCTTCTCAGCTGGATCAAAGGATTGCCTAGTCCAGTTCACTGTCTCTGACAGTAGCTGGTAGTGGACACTTAAAGAAAGAATACAACAGCAGGACAGGCATCCAGTGTTGCTTTTCAGAGTACAGCCTCGCAGATTTTGGCAGCAAACAGCTTGGTTTTATGAGTCAGAGGCTCTGTTCACATCTTTGTGTTTGACAGCCTTCAGTGGACGTTTCTTTCAGAGATGTGCTTTTAACCTATTCTTTATTTTGGCCTCCACAACATCCCATGGCAGCGAGTTCCAGTTTTACTCGGTGCTGCGTAAGGAAGAACTATTTCTTTTGTCTGTTGCCTGATCATTTTGCTTGATGCTTCCTAGTGGGGGTATTTTTCATTGCCAGAAGTAGTGAATAAATCATTCCCTAGTTACTTTCTTTACTTTTTTTCAAGTTAAGTGCTGCCCCAACACTTTGACCGCAGCAGTCAGCGAGCACAGGGAAGCACAGAAATCCATCTAGCAGCCTGTTAGCTCAGGTAACAGTTTGGCTGAATGGCTGCAGCCATCTTATACCTCCAGGAATGTCTATGTGCTGTGATAGCAGCTGTGTTGTTCACCCAAACTGGGTAGTCTGTGACTTTGACCCATAACCCCAGAGCTCACTGTGTGATTGCAGTGCTCCCCCATACAACCAAGCCTAAAGAAGGCATGATGTTTAAATTCTTTCATTTTCCAGCTCCAAAGCAACTTAAACCTCAGCAATGCCTTCATCTACCATGTATATTGGCTACAGTTCTATTGTAATTCCAGTAGTATCTTGCTTTGGAAGAGCAGGTGATCCATAACATCCTCCACCTCTGCTTGCCCATGCTACTCCAGCACAGCCCTACTGAGAACATCCTTTCTGCTCCTCTCTTACATCAATGCTCACTGCTGGTTTTAGTGAGAGATACACCAAAAAGCATAACATCCTGTTGCTAAAATTAGTTGGAAAATTATAGGCTGTTTTGTGCATAGTCTTCATTTGCCTCAATGAGATTTACTTGCAGGTCTTTGAACCCACAAAATCCAGTCAAGTGAGGTGCTACCTGCAGTCCTCATGTCCAAGAGCAGCACTCTGGAAAAGAATTGGACTATTTTATATCCACAAAGGCTGAGGTTCCACCTATAGGATGGAAATACTTTTTGTTTAAAAAAAAAAAAGAAAGATTTACAATCAATGAGATTTGAAAATCATAAATGTATAGATTATCTTTCTTCATATTCAGTGTTTTATTACAGCAGCCCACGTCTGTCTCCAGGAGTATTATCCGTGATGCAGCACACTAATGCACTACCTTACTCAAAACAGGAGAAAGCACTTTGGATGTAGTCCAGATTTAACCCTGTTTTAGGGCTTGCCTTTGCTCTTAACCAAAATAACAGCAAATGGAAATAAAGCATTACCCTGACTCTTCCTTGGAATATGGTCAATCCTAGGCGTGAGGTGCAGCTTTGAATCACAGGGTGATGGTCATTCCCACTTGGTTCCTGACTCCTTTGCCTTGCTCTGTCCTTTCAGTCCTTACAACTCACCTCTCTTTTCCATTCCTTGAGTGAAAACCACTTGGCCACACCTAACCTAAACATGCTCTGCAAGGGGCTGCTTCTGGCTATCAAAGGAAAGGTTTGACGTCTGACATCAAACTGATTCCTGAAAAGACTCCTGTCATCCAGGCAGAATTGCAAATTCTGGCCATTTGGAGATTTTAAAAATTAAAGGATCCCCCAAACAGCTGTATTTCTTATGCAAATCCCTGGCCAAATGGGACCTTGTAAGTGTTAAATAAATTGTTTGTCCTCTGTTAAAAAATGATCCTCTAGAAGCCCAGTAATTTGCGGGGGAACAGGTTTTGAGAGGACAAAGCAGTCTCATAAACATTTCTCCCATGTCCTACGCACTGTTTTGCTGTTGTGATTTTACAGTGTTATTTCTCGACTCTTGCTGGAATTTCGTCTTTAATATTATGTGGAAAACCTTGAACAAAAACTGGCACTTCATTCCGAGTAAACAGTGGCAGCGACTGAATAGAAACCTGATGTCTAATATACAACCACCCTGGGAAAGTCAAAATCCATTGCTTTCCCATCTCTTCCAGTTGTTGCCTTCTTAAGTGTATTATTCATAAAATTAGCGATTTAAAAATGCATCGAAACATTATTCTTTATATTCATAGCGTCACTTTAAAAAAAATGGTTAAAAATCGATTTGCTGGCCTCTTGGGGAAATGCTGTAATGTTTTTGGCTGTCTCCTACTTTCTGCTGCCAGCTAAAAGTACCATCTGGCTTGTTTAGGGCCCTTTTCCATATCAGGTGCTTCCAAAATTCTCCCCAACCAGTGGATTGTTTCGTTGGGTTGCTTCGCCTGCTGAGGCATGTGTCCTGGGCTGGGAATCCTACTGCTTCTGTTCCCTGCCATCTTGCTGACGGTGGTGTGTGTATGTTTGGGCACGGATCTTGCTGCCTCTCTCCCGAGGACATTTGCATCATTGTCAGCTGCACATATTAAATTGATATGCAGGGCTCAGAAACACGTATCCCATCTTTTGTCCCTTTGTTTGTGCAATTGTTGTGGGTTTAATTCTTCTTTGACACCTGGAATATCACAAAGCTGCTGATAATCTGTTGGCTACTAAGGGGAAATGACATTGATAGAAGGATAATGTGTGTCAGACTTATATCTCGATAATTGCAGACACACCCCGAGCCCTCACAGCTCAGGGAATGAATATCCTAAATCCATTATTAATTTGGAGAGTCATATGTGGCAGTTGGCTGCGGTGTCATCCTCTCACTGCAAGAGTCACTTGCAAGGGATTTTAAGGCAGTTTTGGTTAATTCTGCATTGCTGTGTTGAGTTATGCCTAATAACGAGTCGATTTTGGTATGTTCTTGCTGCCATTTCGTGGCAGCGTGAGGAGCTGTAATAAAATGGGGTGGAAGTCCTAACTCCTCACTGAAGAAAGACAACTTCCCATGTGTCTTTTCCTGCACAAGAATACAATCCCAAGGAGCTGAGAACCGATGCTCTATAGGTGGTACTAGTTGACAGTGACACCTCCTCCTCAGGATTCTTTGTCTTTCCAATTTACTGGTTTGCTTAGAAATAGAAATTCACCCCCCAAAGCATTTATGAGTAGATTTGAAGCACTGTAGTTGCTAAGTATAGCCTTGATGTGATCGTATGGAAAGAGGGAGTACGTTTTGGAATAGCTACGGCCGTGAGCTATCTTGTCCTATTTCGAAAATGATCTGTGCCATACCCTGCTGACTTTTCCTGTCCATCCATTAAAAAGTGAATTATGAAGAGTGCTGAGACAAACAGATAGGAGTTTAACCTTGTTAGTAAATATCAGGTAGCTGATACATACTGCTAGAATGTTACATCACAGCCTTGCTCTTCAATATAAGTTTATGAAATTATCTTGTTACTATATAAACTGCCTTGGCTGGGTACATTCTTCCAGAGGGTTATTGTTCGCTGGATGTTGGCACAGTAGCATGACTCCAAAGAGTCAGTTCATGATGTGGTGAATTTTAAAGACTTGGGAGATGGCCATATCTATTTTTCAGCAAAGGAATGAAAGCTTTTCTCTTTTTTCTTTTTTTTTCCACCCCCTAAGGTATTAAAAGTTTCAAAAGATGTGCTGAAATGAAAAGGAAATAATAACTAAAGTCTGGATGGGAAGTAGTGCCTCAGAGTACTGAGTTTGCTTGTTTGCTTGTTTCCCCCCAAAATCTTAATATTTTAACTGCAAGTTAATATTTTAAATCAAATGAACCTGTTCTGTGAACTAGGAGGATTCTTGAACTATATCACACATTATTCATTTATTTTTGTGTGAGTGCAATAAAAATTTTACAAGCTGTAATCTTGTTCTTTTAATAGAGAGTAAACTATGCAGAATATGTTGCTTAGAGTATTAGATAAGCTGCAGTATGTTAATCAAATATTTTTGTGATATGAGGGCAGTTGAGAAAACAGTACAATTTTTGCTAATGGCACTGGTAAGTAAACGGATCTATCATTACATTGTCATGAAAAGTGACATTGAGCAGAAACACCCTGCCAATCCCTAGAAGATAAGTATTTAATGTAATTAGACAGACACTGTCTCCTTTGTTGAACATAGCATTAATCACCCAGAGAAGTCCAACTTTATATGAAATGGCTTTTTCTGATATGTCTTTGTATTAGAAAGCTTCTTACACAGTTTTGCCACGATGATACATTTGAAGAAGTGACTGCTATAGCTATGCAGGTTTACCCATGACATACCTTGCTGTTCTGTGTTCCATAGTATTTATTTATTTTTATTTGGCAATGTTGCATTCTATAGTTGTGACTTGTTCCTAAGCCTAAACCACCGTGCAGTCGGAGCTGAACCTCTTTGAACCAGTTTAATGCATTCAACTTATGAAATATAAAAGCAGCACAAATAGCTTCCATTACCTTCTTCAGTCCTTCCTATGTGGTGTTAGCACAGGTTCGTTGTTACGGCATAAGCAAAATGTTTCTTGCCTCAAATGCTAGTCCATAATATCACACACAAAAAAAAAACCCCAACAATGTAAAAAAGAACTTCTTTTTATGCAAACCTCATTGTTAAATGGATGAAAAATGTTGCCCCCTTCCAGAATTCATTGGCACTACATTTTTTTTTACCCCTCTTTTTTTTTTTTTCCTCTCTCCTCTGTTGCTTGTAATTTGTACTGTGAAACGCTGTCTGGTTATGAACTGGTATCAATTTGAGTCAGTGCACAGCTGTGTCTTCCCACCTTCTCAGTGGTGCCGAGGGCTTTGAAGGGAAAGAATAGGGTTTAGTCAGAGATGACAGGAGACTTCACCGGGTAACAGGTGGAGGTCAAGTCGGTTTATTTGTTGGGCTGAACAGAGTGCAGAGATGAAAAATCTTTGCCATAATAAGGTTTAGGAAGAAAATGCTGACTAGTCTAGGCTTTGATTCCAGCTGACAGATCCTTTTCTAGTGTTCATTACTTGATTTCACAGTTCAGGCAATTTTAAGAGGCTTAAAATGATATTTCTGCTCTCCTCTATAAAACTTTTCGATCACTTTCTAATTTTTGCTTTAAGTAAAGTTGTAGGGTCTCCCTGATATATCACTCCTGCCTGTAGACTCTTACAAAGTCAATATGCCATCAAAAATGTAAGGATAAGCTTTATTTTTCAGACCCCTACTTTTACTGATTCTTTTAATAAACGAAGTAAAAAATTTCACATGTAGGCACCAATTCGATTAGGAAATCAAAACTTTCTAAAAACTCCCCTGAAAAGTGGATAGTAAAATAAGCAGGATGCTTAGGAAGCCACTGTTCCTGGCTGGGAATATGGGATTTTTGTGTTACTGGTGACAGCATTAATGAAGCTGCGCCAGCCCAGTGTGCCGAGTTTCAATCACCAAGTGCCGGTGAGCCGTGCTCCATCCTTAAAGGGAGTCACAGCAAGACCCTGGATAATCAGAGCAGAACGTCCTGACATTGTGTGGCAGTGCTGGGACTGGGATGACCTGTCGGCATCGTTGCATGTCACTGCAGCACCACAAAGGGATTTCAGAGGGCTGAGCTGCGAGGGTGTGGGTCTCTCCAAGGTTAGCCTCCTGCCCTTCCCTGTGCCAGCTGCTGGAAGGGCCATGGAGGCATTTCTCCTTTCCCACCCTTTTTCTTCCACTACCACCACCTGCTTCCTACCTGCTGGAGTGGGTAGAATAGGATTATCTTTAGCCATTTGCTAAAATCTTCCCCCTCAGACTTTCTATTACTTCTGCATTCATTCTTTGCAGGAAGAGGAAACTCACTGGTCAAACCCTTGGACACCAGAATAGTTGCATGCAGTTTCCCAGGGAGCCAGATAGCTCTAAAGCTTCCCAGTGAGTGACAGTTTCTCTCTTCTATTCTTCTGAAACATGTGTTTTACACATATACTGAAAAATGTTAATATCAATTTACAGCCAGATTCTTGCTTTTATATATATATATATAAAAAAAAATCAAATCTCCCAAAGTATTTACACTTAGAGCACCTCAGCACACATGTCACTTTTTTTACATAGGAAAAAGTGTTGGATGCTCTTATACACATAACATCATTGGGCTTGAAAGCTGTTAGCTCATTCCGAGTTAGTGGCAAGAAAGCTGGACTTGCCAGCACCAAACTGTGAAACCTTTTCTGTGTGACTGGTAGAAATCTCATGGGGGTAGAAATCCAAAAAAAAGGGGAGGAGGGGGGATGTAAATCTGTGCATTTGGATTTGAGTAGCTTCAATACCATGATATCAACTTTGTCCTAGAAGTCCTTGAATCACAGATCATTGGGAGAGTGTTTTGGAGAATTATCACTGTATGCTTTCCCTGGTCTTTTACTCTTTTCTAGGCATCCATTAGTTCCCACTGTCAGGGAGAGGATTCTGGACTAGGTGGATCCCTGTAATCTGATTTGGCATGGCTATTTTTCTGTGTTCCTAAGCTCATGAGATCAAGTTATGTAGGATTATTTCATAATGCCAGAGCAGCAGTTTCTGAGGTTGGACAAAGCTATCTAGCAAAGTGTCTGATAAAAGCAAAATCCTGTCCCATACTGTAGCTTTCTTGGTCCAGTGAAGCAGCATCCTCATGCATACAAATCTTGTAAAGTTGCTTCTGATAGCTCCCTCTGTCCCTTCGTTTTCGTAAGCTAAAGTGCCATTTTCCTTTTTACAGCTTAATTGAACCTAAATGCACCCATTTCCTGCAATGTGGTATTTTGGTAATTTTACTATTTGCTCCTAAGTTTTCCCTTAAGCAAACTGAAAGCTTCCCCTTTATCACTTCACTGGGCCAAGATTTCACACAGTATCCTGCTTGCTACAAAATATGATAGTGTTCTCTCTCACCTTGTTTCTTTTTTCTTCTTTTACTTTCTTTTATAAAATCAGGATATCTAAGAAACCCCGAACACCGCGGAGCACTACATGGTGGGTGTGCTTATTCAAACAATGCCAATGCTCTTGTTCTCGGTGCACAGACATTTTGTGTTGGTTGGGGGGGGATGTACCAGGTGTCCCTCTCGTGTGGATTCTCCGGTGTCTAGTAAGGACAGAGCTTATGCTGAGCACTTTGCCAGAGTGACAGCGCTGGAGGGAGCACTTACATGTCACCTCTGCCCTTTCCATGCCTGTCTTCATGGAACTTGCAGGGAGATTTTCCCTGCCAGCCCTCTGCCTCTCTGTCAGGTGTGTTTTCATTTGCTCAGTGGATGAGAGAGGTATGGGGCAGATCACATGAGCAGACCCGCAAGGGGCATGGCCATCCACAGCTCCTCTGGAAACGATGCCAAAGCCAAACTGCTGTGCTCTGCCTCCCACCCAGAACGCAAAAGCCACTGGGAATGCAGAAAAGTGAGGCTGATTTCACCTGTCTGATATCACCTGCCTGAGAGCTGATCTGTTGGAAAGCAGTTTGAGTCTCTGCTGCCTGGTGCCAGGTCCCCAGTGCAATTCCAGTGGGTGCTCCCCGGCGTGCAATTGGAAATGGACACTTCCCAGTAAAGAGCACAGCAGCTATGTATATCTGGTGTTATGGAGAAATGAGATGACTGCTCAGTCCTGTGACCGTCAAGCCCAGGCAGTCAGATGGTAAAAATACCAAGAACCACTGGATAGCAAAACATAACAGTTCCATGAGTACACTCTTGACCTGTCAAATTATAAACCCGTTGGTACAATGCACACGAATTCAGTTTGCAACTCTTTCTTTCTTTGGAATAGCCTGTGAACTCTTCACCTCAAATTGTGCAGAAATAAGGTGACTTTACAGCCTGTGGTAAATTACCTGAGCTATTTTCAATCCTGACCACAGCTCTTTTAATCAAAACACATGTTCAATAGCAATGTACACCGATTAAGTCTTCAAAACCAATATTAGCACCAAACTTAGTCTTGTCATCATAAAAGTCATTTGAAAACATTACCACGCAGTAACTGAGGTCACAAGTCGAAAAAATCTGCATATCTACCCATCTCCATCTCATGCCTGGGGCGTTTAGCAGCCATCATTGTTACACACACCCTGGGTAGCCAATGATCGTTTGATGACATGCAAATAATGAGCGAATGATTTTTGAGAAAATAAAATAAATGCATTAAAAAACTCCAGAAAATTTGACTCCCTACTCTTCAGTTACTAAAATTCCCTTTAGTATCACTTGCGATTTAGGATCCATATGCATCTCAGGAAGATATAGTTGAAACATAAATCTATTCTGGGTCTTTTACTTGCAAAAATATCATACCTCAGCTATAATCATATGCAAAGACTTTTTAGAGGGCTTTGTAAATGCCATCCAAATTTATGATGGCATTTTTTGCCTTGCAGCTATAGATGTTCCATCCCCAAAGCACCCACATAAAGGTATATTCTCCTATGGATGGCTGCAGTTTGTCCCTGCTGCTATATCTAATCTGCCAAGTATGCTGAAAAACTCTCAAGTAGCATTTGAAATGAAACAAATGTAGTCATGAATTTTAGACGAGATGTCTAAAGACGTCATTAGGCTTTTTTTTTTATTCCTCTTGCAATATATATTTATACAATGCAGAATGATGCTGAAGCTAACATTAAATCAAAGAGAAAATTGAACTGTTATCTTGCTGTTTATTATGCTTCTCATTAAAGTTTTTATATATAAAACTCATGACATTATATTTTGAAGAAATTGGTAAGATGTTGAGTACTAGTTTATTAGTTATTGAAAGAACTGCTTGGGTGACAGAG
>NW_008651161.1:81827-116221 GCF_000695815.1 Acanthisitta chloris
TCTAAAACCAATGATGCTGTAAACACAGGTACAAACAGATAAGGTAATACACTCTGTGGGAATGTTGTACCAAACAATTTAAGGCAGACTTTAATGGGGTAGGATTTTAAAATAATGGTGGATGTTGGAGCACTCAGCTTCAAAATTGTGTAGGTTAGATTTTCCCTCAGTATAAACTGTAATTTCTCCTCTGTGAACAGAGCAGTACTTATGATGCTGTAAACACAGGTACAAACAGATAAGGTAATACACTCTGTGGGAATGTTGTACCAAACAATTTAAGGCAGACTTTAATGGGGTAGGATTTTAAAATAATGGTGGATGTTGGAGCACTCAGCTTCAAAATTGTGTAGGTTAGATTTTCCCTCAGTATAAACTGTAATTTCTCCTCTGTGAACAGAGCAGTACTTATTTACAAAGGAGAAACTTCAACCTTCGTTTTCCCTAAGTGACATCAGAATTTTGATTCTAACTTGAATTATCATTTTTGGCTATAAATTGCTGAGGAGTCCAAAAGCATTTAAAACCTAAAGCCATTGAATCCATTTAATGCGCCTTTGGCACCTCTCTCTCTCAGTCCTTTTTGAACATTCTGGTCCTCATTTTAATCAATCTCTTTTTATTAAGTTCTTTGGCTCATTTACTTGTACGTGCATTTGCTTTATTTTATTTGGAACATTTCTTTTGTAGTGTCTTGAAAAAGAGTTGTGACATTTCTTTTGGATGGCTTCTTAAGTATCTGGCAGTCACCTATGATACGATGTTGATGGGTACGGATAGATTAGCTCTGTTTTCCTGATGATCTGTCAGATGTTGAGTTCTGAGGAAACTGGTTGTGTGTGTTGGTGATGCATATGCAGCAGTTTGATAAGTGGATAGAGGGGGAGCTTTCATTTTTCTTCTGTAGAATCACTGTTTATTAAGCTGGATTTAGCCTTGTGAAGTGAGGTGCTCGCTGGCAGGTAGTTAATCAGTGATCATGGTAACTCTGAATGCAACCAGGGGAGCCAGTATCCATTCAGAATGTAGAAACTAAAGAGCACTTCATTAGGATGAGTGAATTTCCATCTGTGTTGTATTTTGTGTATACTGGAGCAATTAATACAGTAAACTGATGGATGGCAGTTAGTGCGATCGTATCTCAGCTGATGACAAAGTTTGCTCAGCACTAAGTAGAACAGACTTACTATGACTGGCAGGAGTGTAGCCATCAACATTTCAAGAAGCTTGAAAGTAAGAATTCCCCAGGAAAAAAAATAAACAAAACCACAACAGCATTTCTGTTGATACTGATTTCAGTGAAATTGCTGGAATAATTTGCACAGAAGGATGAAAATTCCTTGTAAAGTTCTTCCCATACATCAGGTTTTTTCTTCAACAACCAAACTTGTTTGTCTGCATCATCTATTTGTTCTGCATGTTGTCAAGTTCATGGTCCACCTGGAAATATCTGAGCTTCCATGATTCCTTTTCCTAGTATGCCTTAAGAAGGAAGATCCAGACCATATTTCATTCATAGATTTTGTTATGAAATCTCCATTAAGAGTATAGTGGGAGAGAGCTACTGGGAATATCGGGGTAATTATCCAAAAAGTCGTCTTTGGAGATGAATATGAGCTGGTCTACCAATGTGGCTAACTTGAGATGGAGTTTTGTTTAAGGTGTGTGCAGGCAGAATAATGTTAGTAATTCATCAAGTGAAATTGGATGGATGAACAGGTATACATACATACAGCCAGAGATCTGGAGAGAAGGGGAATTGTTCTCTTCTTGCTGTGACTCCATTCACTCCATCAAAGTTAATCCTGATTTCAGTCCCTCTGTTAGTAAGGTGCATGGGAAAGAGGTTCACAGATATTTATTTGTTCTGGGAAGGATTTGTGCATTCAATTATCACACATCATTTTCTGGTCCATTTAAATATATATCAGCCTCATACATGACAATTTGAAGATCTTTAGCTGTACTCAAGGAAGACTTTTATGTGGTGCGTTTCTAGTACTGGCAAACATAAGGAGGTAGAGGAATTAAAACCATCACAATGCTCCCCTTAGAAGATGAGGAACATGAAGTATTCCTGTGCACTCACTGATTAAACTTGGGCTGGAGGTTTGCGAAGTGCAGAGTTTTGGAAAGTCTTACTGCGGGACTTCAACATCCGTTCATGGCTCCAGTAACCAGAGTCTCCCAAGGACAAGGATCCCATTTACGCTTGCATTATGCATTGAGCAGAAGGGTGTGATGCATGATGTGGAATGAACAAAATAACTTGTGTGTTTAGGGAAATGCCAAATTAATGAAAATTCAGAAAGCTCTAATGTTGAAAAGGCACACAAATTCCTTGATAGAAATATAATGCTGCTAACAGTTTCAAGATTATTGTTGTCTGAATTTTCTGCTTATTGTGTACTGCAATTAAAATTCTTTTCAACTGAAAAACCAATGGCAAATTAATATTTCCTTTCGGAAAAAAATACAAAAGTACACATCTTGTTCCATTTAGCACCATCATGGTCTTTGATCTGGTTCCCTCTGTCCAGTGAAAAAAATGGATTTGTGCTATTGGGAGCAGGCTAAGACCATATATGTTTGGCACACATATAGAATCACATGAGCACAAGTACAGTAAGTTAAAGTAACACCCACTAAGGCTTCCATCTGCCTTTTATGCCACAAATCCCTTTATTTTCTTTTTTATTTAGCAATTAACTTTTCCATTTATTCTGTAGTTAAAAGCTGCCATAAGATGAAAATAGACAAAGTCTGATTTTCTTCTCTCACACTCTAAATAACATTCAGAGGAGACTCAGACCTGGATTCTAAAATCTGTGTTCCCTAAAAGTGCCAGGTGTGACTGTGATTTGGACAACAGTCCTATCCACAGAGTGGTAAGGAACACGTTTAAACCCCACCTGGGTTACCCAGCCGTTGTGTTCTGGCTGTTCTTGTTTATTCCTTGCTCGGAGCAGATGGATAGAAAGAGGCAGGGAATGGGGAGGATCCTTGGCTCCATTCCCTATTAACCGGCCAGCGCAGCTGAGACAGGCTGGAGGATATTGTAATTTGTTGCTGCCCTGCACCAGAAAGCAAAGAGAGGAGAGCAGGGACTCAGAGGTGTCCTTAAAGTTGGCACTACTCCTTCCTTGGGGTCCTGGGAAGTGCTGGAATCTGGTCTACAGTGCAGTGGCCCCCAATATTCCTTGGCTCTTGAGACCAATGCTGAGGAAAGCTGTGCAAGGCAGCAGCATCCTCCTGGGATGCATCCCCAGCTCTGCCCGAAGTACCTTCAGCTTTAACTTTTTAATTTCCTGCATCCCTGAGCAACACAGGAGGGGACACTGCGGTCTGGGGACCACTAAACGTGCTAAAAGTCATTGAGTATGAAATACAAGACCTTTAAAACTAGTCAAGAGTCTCAAATATGGGTGCCAAAACTTAAACACCTAATTCTATATTTAGTCATTTATCTTAGGTCTTGCCTCATAGTTGTTAATATACACTGTGCTGTCTCAAAGGTGGCCTGATTTTCACAGGCACCAGGCACCTACAACACTAAGTGTTGAGATTGCTCACCTAAGTGAGACTTTTAATACTCAAAACTTTTTCTGGGCAATTAAACCAGAGCTCCCTCACGCTCAGCTCCTGAAAGGAGCTTCGATAGAATGACCAGCATTGTAACATATGGCTTAGCAAGGGGAGAAAAAAAAAGAAGAAAATGAGTATTAGAAATGGATGGACTAAAGAATACGCAGGATATATCAGGCACATTAACCAAACATATGGTGCTAAATGAGATATTTTTTTTAAATTGCAAAAAAATTGACATTCCTGGCAGTCTCAAGGATAATGTGACATGGCTGTGATAAATTTAGAAGAATGGGACATATTTTGGCTTGTTCTTGGAAACCTTTTTCTTGCATGCCGACTGTATTTCTTCTTTTATTAACCCATTCAAAGAATGTTTGAATTTTGCTGCTAGAGCACCATGCTAGCGCAACATAAAATGTGAATGATGCTAATTGCTTTGCACTGCCTAACTTTCTGTCATACCCTCCCCTCTTAAAGGACAAAACATGCTTTGGAAATGAGCTGGCAAGCTCATCTTCTTCTTTCTCTTGGTCAATATTAAGTGATGTAATTAAGCTCCTGTTTGCATATTCTTCTGAACTAGGAAGCAGCCATTTTTTTCTTGAGATCTGATGGATGTGATCACTCAAAATAAAATGTGTCATTACAAACCCCAAACAAAACCAAAACATGGTATAGTTGGACTGTTCCAAACCAATACATTTCAAAATATCCTGAAATAAATAAATAAATAAACCGAACTTGTGATAATAATGGCAATCAAAGCCATAACAAACAAACAGAACAAAAGTAGCAACCAATTATCAGTGCTTCAATTTGTCTTTCCACTCAATTTCACTGCATAGTGGTACATTAAAACCTCTATTTTCACATGAAAACCACTGCCACGACCTTATAAAACCCATCCCCATGTGAACATGACACTGCTCAGCATTGCCACACTCAAGGTCATTCATCAGCTTCATTGTAGCTCCTCAAGTTTCAGTGTTCAGACACAATCACATGAACTTGCTGCAGCTTTAAACCATTTTCCACTGCCTCTCTGCCCCTTCTCCCTACCATGAATTAGATAAGTCATGCAGGTTTTTTAACACAGGGGTAAAAGAAGTGCTACTGCATTTTCTCAGAACCTTTATTTATCTTTCCCATAACCCTGAAGAGGGTTTGCAGCCAGAGGATGTGAGGAAAGCAGAAAGCTCATGAGCCAGCTGAACCATATGGTGCATAGACTAGGAGATCTTACTCCTTCCATGACCTCCAGTGCTTGCCCAGAGCACAGGTAGCACAGGTAACTCATGTCCCACCTGGATCCCTGCACATGGGCTGCACAACCTTACAGCTGAGACAGTCACACGCTGCTGTATTTTGCTGTGACCTTCCCCGTGCATAGTCACTTGGACCGTCCATGGTATTTTGCACTTAGGGCTGGGGTTGACACTTGTTTGGTGTCTCCATCCCCAGTTCTTGTATCATAAAGAAATCTGGATCTACAGCACCACAGATTCTTTGAGTGCTGTTGTCCTGAATATGGACATTCAATGGCTAAGTTACATCCCAACATGCCATTGAAGCAGAAATTCAGCAGTTGCATTGGAATAGTTCATTGAAACACCTTAGTTCAGTTTGCTTTTCTCTCTTCCCCCCAAACTGAACCAACTTTTTTACCTTTTGTCCCTACTCCAAAGTTCTTAAGACCGATATTTAAAAAAAATCCAACCCAATATTTTTCAAGCCCAACAGTCAGTCCTAAACTTAGATTTTTAAAAGGTCAAGTCTGTAACCTTTCCTGCTGTGAGGAAAAAGCCACCACAACAACAAACCCTGTAGCAAACGTTTTGAGGCAGAAAGCTGCAAGTACAACACTGGAACTCAAACCATTCCCTTCCTTTATTTAACTTTCAGAAATATAAACTGCAAAGCCTCACTGAAACCATTAAGACCCAGCAGTGCAGCATATAAAGTACAAGAAGGCTCCTGCATATTGCAGTCAACATCCCAAGGACTATAAAACTAGTGTTATTAAATGTAAAGTTAATAGTATTGGCCAGAGATAATATTGTCCAGGCCTCTCTCTTTACTTTTTAACAGTTAAATTCTATAAAATTCAGAGTTGAAAATCAAGTAGAATGACTTTGCTAGTGGAAGTTCAACTTCCACATTACCTGATGTTTTGCACTTGCACCTGAAATCTCAACCATTCTGCACTTTTGTTTTGCTATTTCCTTACAGATAAGCAAAATGCCTGATGGGCTCTATGTCCTGGAAATTATGAGTTTTCAGAATATGTGCAGATAATCAGAATACTCAGATGCACCTAGAACTGAAAAATACACACATACATACTTTGCATCTATATACTGTAATATTCTTTTATCCAAGCACCAAACATACACAGAAAAGGCTCTGATTTTAAGAGCCTACTGCAATGTATTCACTCAACTAATTTCTTTGATGCCACTGCCTCGATACGACATTAACAGGAGTTATTCTTACTCTGTATACCAAACTAGTCAGAGTAGCATCACACCACTTCTGCCTGTCCATGGCAGAGGTTTCACCCAGTGGCAACTTAACTCTGATCTTCATTGGAAGCCTTTGATACAGTTCAAGGGCCTTATGGCAACTCTGAAATAATTCCTGTGTGGCTTCTAATATCAAGACACAAATAGCACTCACCCTTTAAAAAAAAAAAAAAAACTTTGAAAGCAAAAGGGAGCCACATATACATATTACCTTCAAATACCTTTGAAGTCAAGAGAGTAAGGGGAGGAAGAGTTTGAACTCAGAAAACTTCATTCTCTAGTTGTGCCTCGAGTCGTGCAGCACATTTAAAAGATCCATTTGCAATAATCTACTAAACCAACGAGTGAAAGACAGAACACATAAAAAGCCTGTAAAAATCCAAATGCTTCTGCTATTATAGATTTCTAAAAATAAAGCAGAGTAGGTTTCAGTGGCAATAATAAGCTGCGTCTTATCCATATTTCAGATTTATAAGAAAAATATGGCTGCCTTTTAGTTCTCATGGCTCAGAGCAAACCATGGCTGCTTCTGCCTTGAAAAAGACCACAAATAAAAGTGAGCTTTCAGCTTGCTGTTGTGTTCCGTTTCATTTGTCCTTTAAGTGTATCTAGCTGCTTCTGCACCCCCTTTCACAATGCATAGGCTGTCGTTCCATGACCTAGCATTATTAAATTGCACTTATCAATCATTCTTGCCAGGAATAATGCCATCGCCCATTAAAGAAGTCAGAGAAGTCTGGTTTCAGCAGTCCCTCGCCTTCGCAGACCTCCTCCCTTGGAACGGCTTTCACACAGCACCATCGACCTGTCATTACAGGACCCAGAGGTGAGGCCTTACCCAAGAGCCCCCAGGCAGCTTAAACGTTAGCCATGGCACCCAGTGTCCATCCCAGCGCCTCTCCATGGAAAGCCATCGCCACCTGAAGTCAGAGAAGTCTGGTTTCAGCAGTCCCTCGCCTTCGCAGACCTCCTCCCTTGGAACGGCTTTCACACAGCACCATCGACCTGTCATTACAGGACCCAGAGGTGAGGCCTTACCCAAGAGCCCCCAGGCAGCTTAAACGTTAGCCATGGCACCCAGTGTCCATCCCAGCGCCTCTCCATGGAAAGCCATCGCCACCTGTGACCTGCCTAGCGAGAGGCTGTGCTCAGAACCTCGACAACCCAGAGAGTTTAGGTGTCAAGAGTTTGGTTTGGTTAGGCTGGGCTGTTTGGGCAAGCTCCTGACGACCACGCAGCAGTGCCTAAGGTGGAAATGCTGGTTTCTGGGCGCTTGGGGTTTTGTTTGAAGAGGGTGGGGAAAGGGACAGAGTGTGTTGCAGACAGTGTCTTCTGCTTGTGTACATTCATCACGTTGATTCAGTCCAACTGCTCAAGACAGGGACCCATCCATCACTTCTGACCCACACCTGTCTTCCAGCACTGTGGCTTTCCTTCTGCCAGTCATTTGTTCTCGTGCTGTTGGTGTCTGTGTGCCGAAGAACCGCCTTGTTAGGGGACTCCTTTGAAGTTGATTCCTGCAATACTTTGGCTGGTTTTCTTCCCAGTACTCTTCTGACTGACTTTCCAAGTAAAAGAGATGTCCTCTGGGTCTAGATGTGCTTATACATTTTTGTTGGAAAGATGCATTTGCATTTAGCCTAGAAAACTAAATGTGATGCTGAGTTCACATTTGAAAAGGAACTCACTTGGGCATAGTAAGAGACACAAATAAATGAATCCTCTTACAAACCTCTTCGGAAGATACAAAAATAGGACTGAATGGTTGTGACATGTTTCTTTCTGCTAGGAAATTTTGTCTTATTTGGAGAAGATTATTAAGGAGTTGGTCAAATGGTAAAGCATGAAAAGGAATATTAGCAATTCATCCTAGAAATTATTTGGAAGTGTCTGGTTGGCATTAGTGTGGTTTTACTGAGGGCAGCATAAACCAGGAGGAGCCTCCTTGTCTGCACAGTCCAGATGATGTGGTTAGAAATGGTGAAATTGCACTAACTTGAAGCAAGGTCAGACTTGCACTTCACGGGATGTTGTGCTTTGTTAAATCTACTTATTGTAGTTTGATTTGTTGTGGTTAATCCATAAAAATTATTCATTACCCTTAGACACACACCTAGATCTTCAGAAGATATTTAGGCATCTAAGCTCTGCACAGATTTCCCTTGAAATTTGGATCTGAGCTGTCTGGCAAATAGATCTTCTTTTAAAAGCCTTGATAATTGGTGATACAAGTATGAATAATATGAAGCTTCCATTAACATTCTGTTCAGTGCAAATCAGCTGACTCTGAATTCCTGTCTTTCAGAAGTTCAGCCTTTTAGATTCGAGTTGTTGATTGATTAGTTAATAGGCCTTTCTTTATTTAGCTATGTTTTACCTCACACTAATTTTTTAAGATCATTGACTGCCTTTGTCTGCCCCTGTTTAGACCCTCTGTGTTTTGGATTTTTGTGTGGTTGAGAGAGGAAATGTCTCACTGGTGAGGCCTTGTTTAAATCTCATCTACAGTCTGTTTTCACAAGACTTTTTTCTGTGCGCTGAGGGATATCCATCGGCTACGTGAGAAGAACATTCAATGGCAGCCAGAAGTTGAAAGAGCAAATGCAGTTATTACAGTTCCCAAATTTTGTTTGTTTGGAAGGAGATGTCTTTACTAATTCCATAAAGAAGTAACACAGCATTTAATCATCGATGGTTCCTAACAGGTTAACCAAAACTGTTCACAAACGAAGTCTCACAGGCTTTCAGGAAAAAAATCCATGGTTTCTTTAAGTGTCATCATCCTGGAAAAATCTTGTCCCAGACTTCATTCTTTGTTCTTTTTAGACATTCCTCCTCAGTATTCTTCTTCCACAGCACACTGGCTGTGTTTATTTCTCGGCTACAACGATCATTCTGTTAGTAAAGGGTGATATACTGAGATGGATTATTTTCTGCAAATCCAGCTTTGTTCTTTATCCCATCGCCTCCAGCGTACTTTAGGGACAGTAAGCAGAAGAGAGAAGCTTTTCAGGTATCAAAAGTGGCAACATGAAGAGTATAATGCGATCATATAAGAGGATATAATTGAGCGATTCATATCCACCAGTAGTTACTGGAAGTTGTACCTCTGAGGATATGCTAGGTAGGATATAGCACACACATATTACATTCCCTTTGGATACAGATGCATTATGTAAATGGTCAGTGGCAGGTCATCCTGATGGGGTCTTCAGAAAACTAAGAGGAGGATTTAATCTTCAGTCTGCAGAGAGATTTCAGAGAAAGGAGAGTTGTGAGTAAGTAGGTCACCATCAGAGTAAGCTCCTCAGCCAGCTGATTACAAGAAGGTTCGATCTCCTTCTCATGTTCGTATGTGCAAGTTTATCACTTGGATGTGTATATGAGATGCATTTGTAAAACATGATCAAAATAGACAGCGGAGAAGAAGCTGTAGACTATTCATGGCAGGTGTTGTCATTGACAACCAGTGATTTATGACTTCTCAGGAATATTCCCGAATCTTTCACACACTTCCAAACATCCCTTAGAATACAGTGCTTATCTTATGCTGGGGTATCCCAGAATACTCAGTGCCCTTCCTTGTGATCCCCACAATGAATGATTTTGGAAACATGACTTCCTTGGAGGAGGAGTAGATCCATAAGAGGATTTCTTAGCTCTAAGTTGCTCCATCCAACGAACCAGTTGGAAAACCTCTGCTCTCATTAAATTGTCTGTATGTACTGTGTTGTGGAAGGCTGTGCACTAGTTCCTCTCTGCACTGGTGCTGCTGCCAGTACTCAGCCCAGCTGGGCAGTAGCCAGCAGAGAGGATCCGAGCTGGCTGACCAACGGACCAGATGTGCAGTGAGTGCTGGCGCATGGATGCCAATGCTTCAGTGACTCCTCAGTAGTTCCAACAGATGGTGGCAAGATCCAAGTTTTTTTGGTGATAAGCTAGCAAAGTGATTCATGGAGCCTCACTTGATGATGGCAGTTTTTTGGGCATGACTCTATGAATGCACCATATGTCTTCTCTGGACCAGCGTGGTTAGGATTCAGATCTGGCAGATGGTAAATTGATCACCTATAGGGTGGCTTCAGCATCACTATCAGTTTTAGAATTTATTTCAACGCATTGAAAATTCAAGTAGTCAGATCTCTCTCCTACACAGCATACTTTTGTCACCTGCAAATGAGATTATTTGGTGGTCAGTGTAGCTCACCACAGCGCTCCAGCATTGCAAAGCCATCATGTATCGCTGGCATCTCACGAAGTTTCCCAGACCACTTGAACTCTTTACCAGACAGTGAAGGATTTAAATACTATGGGTGACAGCAGTATTTACATAAGTGATTTTAGGCTTCCATGTATTGCTACTTACACTCTAGTGACTCTATATCTGGAGCTGGCTGAAACATTAAATTGACCACGATCTTGTAAATCCAGGATGTACAGCAGCCTGTGCTGCAGAGCATTCAAGCATTTCCACAGAATATGACAGTGTGGATCCTGCGAGCCAAAAAGCAAGGAAGAAAAGGCAAGGAAAGGAAAAAAAACAACAATGAGATGGTATGTTAGGAAGATAAATGAAGGAGAAACACAATTACAAGAAGCAAGAAATACAGCACAAAAGGAAGAACCCAAGGAAGAGGGGGTGTGACAGAAATAGAAGAAGGGATGAAAGTCAACTAGTTGACTGGTTTCCATTATATTAATTTCTTCCATAATTAGCATTGCTATTGAGACTTTTATCAGGACAAGGCCTGCCAGGGAAACGCTGCAGCACAGTACTCTCTGTTCATGCCAAAGTGACAAAAACTTGATGTCACAGATCTGGGGAGACATTGTGCCCTTCTCTATCAAAATTCTCCACTGGGTCACTGAAGCACTGGTGCCTGTTTGCTGTCCTGTTAGCCAGCTTCAAGTGAATCAAAGTGATAATTCCAGTTACACAGTGTAAAAATACATTTTGTAATATCCTGCTCTGTACAACTCTCTGTGGCTGCTCCTCGATGCTGTCAGCTGGCAGGCTGGTGTAACCTTCTACTTTCCTCTGAATTCTGAAAAAACAAAGTGCTGCAACTTCACTCTGATGCAGACACCTCCGATCAGGGTATGGTCATGTCAGAGAGCCAAAAGAGGAGAAAGTCACACCACGAGGGTGAGAAAGTTGAGGTGAAACCATAAATAGCACAACGCTGACCATCAGATGAGTTTACATGTTCCAGTTTACAATGTCAGGAGAGCTGACTGTGCAGGGGAAGACTGATTTTCTCCACTCACTTTGAAATAATCTGATGCTAAAGGAAAAGCAGTTTCCTAACAGATGGCCTCAAGGTCAGGGTTTAGTAATGACGCGATCCCAAACTGCCACCGCCTGCCGTACCCCAGGCAGGGAGGGCAGAGAGGAAGGCTCACAAACAGTTAAAGCTTCAGCTAAACAAAAGTCAGGAACCGTGTAATTAAAACTCTACCTTTGTTGTATTGTAAAGAGTTAGCCTGTGACATAGGAAATATTTAA
This sequence comes from Acanthisitta chloris, assembly GCF_000695815.1. Lineage (NCBI taxonomy): Eukaryota > Metazoa > Chordata > Aves > Passeriformes > Acanthisittidae > Acanthisitta > Acanthisitta chloris. Next base: position 93,444 of record NW_008651161.1, read on the forward strand.
AGGAGCAGCCTGTTCAGCTAATTTGTGTGTGAGTGAACTGCTTAGACAGTCCTATCCTAAATTAACTGTAAGACCACCCACTGAGCTCGTCTCATAAAGGGCCATGATTGCTCAGCTTCGTTTTGTATAACCGTTCAATAATTACTAGATAAATGCATAACTAAAAGCTCTATTACACTAATAATTTGTACTGAGATAGATGTGTGGGACACCATGCTGGGTTAATTTGTCATCCCTGCAGCAAACTTCTAAAGAGGGCTCTTTTGCAGAGGAGTTGTGTTAATATGTTGCTCCAGTGAGGACATGTTAGAGCAACAAGATGACTTGGTCGCTTAATCTCCTAAAGAGGCAAAATGCCTGGAGGGTAAGTGCCAGAAAGAAGAAAGGGGGGTGATTAACACAGTGGACCCAGACTTAAACTCATCCTGACAAAAGGAGCTGATCTAACTGAGCAAGAGAATGAAAAAAAAGGGGGAGTGTTAAAAATACTAATAGGATTTCATGCATCCCTAAAAAATAATATAAAAATAAAGTGCTGCAGGAACAAAGTATTTTGCCCGTGCTTTTACTGACTCTGCATTCAGTCCCTTTGCTCTCTTTGATGTATCCGTGAAGTTAAACTATATGCTTTAAACAGTGCAGTGAACTATAATATTTTTATCTCTGCTTTATGCTAAATTCTTCTAGCTTCAGACACACACAAAAAGCACATTATTGCTTTAAATATGGAACCCATGTTTAAGCATCAGAGCTCTGGATTTTCAACCTCCTCTATTGACAGAACCATAAATCATGTTAAAGTTAAGTGAATTACTGTAGCGTGGAACTATAGCTTTAACAATGTTTATGTAGTATCAGCTTACCATCTACAGAATGAAAGGGGGGAAAAAACACTGATATTAGAAATGGGAATGTGGAGTCCTATTAACTTAACAGCAATATATCACTCCAAAGTCACAGATTCCATTACCATGCCCTTTTTAGTACCAAAGCAGAATTATATCATCACACACATAAAGGTTGTAGTTTTTAAGAGAATTTACATTTCTATTGTAAACTTATCAACTGCATTTCATTATAAGAGAGACATGATATATTCTCCTAGCAGCAGTTTTTATCTTATGATGAGAATATATGAGAATACATCATGTGTATTAAAAGCCATAATAATATGCACAAGTTGACAGCATTTGATGCGATGTGGGAATTCTGCAAATAGGTTAAATTAGGGGGGTTTTGACCTCTAGCTGCAATCTTGGAAGGCAGAACTGCTTTCTATAGGTATGATTTTTATTTCTGTCCTGCCGTAATCAATTCTATAGTATTCTGATCTCCCAAAGGCAGCAGAATTTTGACATGTTTTAAAACAATCTGCTCAAAATAGCTAACTTAACTGGCCCCCTGCCCATGCCAGAATCTGGATCCAGTGCTCAGTTCAGCTCTACAGGTTTTCAAAAGCAGCCTGTAGTACTCAGCAACCCAGAGTTCACCAATAAACCCAGTGCTCAAACACAGCTTTGAGCATATTTTCCTTTTGCTAGGAACTCCGTGGGCCTTGGCAAAATGTCCTTCTGCCTCCCACTTGCTACTGAAAAATTTCTTGCAGAAAGAATGTTTCTGAACAAAGGGTGCAGGTGCCTTACATCACTCAGAGCAGCAGAAAAGGGCTGATAGCCAGCCCCAGTCTGGAGATACTGTGGGTCTGTTTTTATCAGCACTGCTTAGCTGACCACCTGCACTTGACCTCTGGAGCTGAGAGATGGATATTCTGCAATTCAGCCCTTCTTTTTGATGTTCATGGACAGGAACAGATCCTCCAGCCATCCTGGTTAGGGTATTTGTACATCTCTTGCATTGGTCAGCTGTTTATATCATATTTTGAATTTTTCATCTATGTTTGTCTACATAATGTGGGAGCAAGTATTAGTGATACCTAAATTTTACCCACGCTAAGAGGGTAAAGCCCATTTTTGTTCTCCAGCCCCATGATTTCCCAGCCTTGTCACTGCAAATGGGAATGCAAGATGGGGTCAGTTTGAATTTAGCTCATTCAGACATGTTGCTAAACAGCCCCTTGGCACCATTATGGGACTTAAGCAACACTTTAGTTTTCCAGGGATGTGAGTTCCCTTCAAAGGGCTCGTCCTTGGACTGGTCAGTCCTACATTCAGCAGCTCAGTGTTTAAGTAGAGACAAGTCCTTGCTAACCTGAGTGATTCCTCTACATTTATCACCCCCTGAAGTCTGTTCCTAATGGGCAGTAAGAAAAATGGGGACTTTGAGAAACCTTTGAAAGAGTTACAGGACTCCCATTGAAATACAAAAGCAGTTAATGAATTCTCTCAGGACCTCTGCAAATCCCAGCCCAAGTTTCTTAATTATTTTTTTCCCTTGTTTGGGTAACTGCTTTCATCACCAAAATCTGTGAGCTTAAAGCTATTGTTTTAGGCTTCCATTCTTTACCTCTTGTATTGTATTATACACAGAAGTGTAAGTTCCTTTCAACAAATTTGGATTATTGCCAGATCTCCTTATTAAAAAGTCACTCTTCATATTTCCGATAAACACAGCTGTTTCATGGTGTTTGAAAGCATTTCACATCAGCCAGCATGGTGGCTTAGCCAATTAGTACTCTAATATGGTCAATTTTCAGAATAAGTACCTTTGGGGTACAAAGGGTGGGATACATCTCACATAATCTGAACTGGCATCACTGAAATGCCAGGAGAAAGCTTACAGCACACAGGGAGTTAAAACAACTTAGAAGCCTGACGTGGAAATTGGTAGCAGAACAAACTGTTCTCTAACATTTCCAGGGAAATGACTTTTCAAAAAATACTTTCTTAATTGTAATGAAGCCAATTATAATGGCCTCAAAAACAAGCTGATAAAAACGATTCTCTTTCATTATGATTCTAATGTTACTATTTCTAGGAAGGCTGATCAATGTTTAATAAAGTATTAGTAAACTTAATTATCACTTTATTGAGGAAGTATCTGAGTATTGTGCCCTACTGAAGCCTAGTGTGATGGACCAGCCCATGTGCCTGTGAAGGAGCAGTGATTTTGACTCCCAACACTACTCCTTAGAACAGGAGAGGATGCAGGGTGATAGTAGCATTTTCTGAGCAACACTAGATTCACCCCTTCAAAGACTTCAAACAATTTTATGAAGAAAGAAATTTCGTCCAGTTATCTGCACTCGAAGGGGTTGGCAAGGCATTTTGGAAGAGGAGGTGGAAGGTGGATGGATCAATATGTCTCCCCCATATGTTGGGCTGTGCTGATGGAGAAATCTGTCTGAGCACTGCAGGTGTGATTCCAAAGTCCCTTTACCACATCCGTGAGCGCTCTCTGGGAGCAAGGATCCCATGCCTCCTTATTAGGACTGCTCCTCTGTTCCAGGGTACTAAATATCTGAGGCAAACTCTAACCTGTTTCAAATTAACTGGTTCTTTATGATCTGATCACTCAGCTGAACAGAATTCACAAATTTGGCTCTTCTTCATAGCCTCAGCCATGTGCAGTGCTAACCTAATCAATGAATTCAGCTTATTTTATTGGTTACTTACTTTGTTATTGGCTACTACAAAACAAGAAGGGAAAAGACAAGACAGACCTGCATAATCAGATGTTTGAATTCAGCGTTCCGAAAAATTTTCTGACTTCTGTGCTGCACAGCACCACGAGCTCGTAAAGCACTAAAGAATCCAGTGCAGCATGCAACAGCTGTACTGCATAATTACTTGGCCCAGCAGCAGTAGTTTTAAAATACTGGTATATCTGTTGCAGGCCACCATACATTATCATCTCATTTTCAATAAAAAGTCTGGGATGTTTCAGATGAGCTTCAATGGAATTAGAATCATGTGTGCTTTGAAATATTTATGCTTGCCTAGAGATGGAAGGATAACTCCTGCCTCCAACCCCCACACAAAATCACAGATTTAATAATGCCAGATAGCCTAACTCCTCCATACCTACAGCAGGTAGAAATGAAGTTCTGATCTGGAATACACATCTTTTCATAGGTTGTAGAATTTTATTTTATGTCATCTACTGAGGTCAACAATAAAATATAAATGTCACAGGCTGAGAGACGCCAGGAGAAATATGGTTTGGCAGGATGGAGCTGCTTAGGGATACATAAATAATAAGTCAATAAGTAAATAAATAATAGACAAAGACCTATTTTATCTTCCATTTGGACATCTCAAAGAATTTACAATCACTGATTGAAACTTGTAATGCCCTATCGGAAATAGTGAGATCCCCTTTACATATACAGGACAATTTGCATCACTGTAGTTGTAGTTTTTGGAATTAATTACTTTATCATTTTGATTAAGTGTTTCTGAAAATCATGACTGAAGGGACCCTTGGCCCTTTTAGAGGCAAACAGGGAAAGCAGTGCCTTGCTCCGCTACCTCTCGTGCTTTAACTGATTAAAAATGTCTGTGAGGGTCCATATATTTGGAAACAAGGTTGTGTTCTGCACTCAGAACTTGTTTGAGCAGCCAGTTTTGCATACATAGGAGTTGCTGACCACAACACAGCTATCAGACTAATGGCCTGTGTCTGGGTCCACAGTGTTTAGACTGTAGCAGGCACATTTGTAATGTTGGCCAGTTTAATAGTAGGGGATTTTTCCTCTTATCAAATAGCCCTTCCTTTTGCCTCTTGAGAAATTTGGTATTTCCCGGTCAGAAGCTGCACAAACAAACCTTTTGGAGATCCTTATTCCACTCATCACTTCTTATGCCAAGTAGAAAATGACCTCTCCGTGTCAGTGTATGGCACAGACTGAGGACTGATGCCTAGCTGGTCTTGTTTCCTTCCCCCAGTCCTTCCCATGGTCAGCAGAAAGCCCTTGGAGGCTGTGCTGAGGAGTGGGCCAAGACTCTGAAGAGGAACCACTTTCTCCTCCTTGCAGCACATTACCTTCCTGAATTATTGTTGATCATTTCTGCATTCATTTTTCTTCTCTCTCTCTTTGGGAAGATCACTGACACGTGCTTTCCACTTTGTTTTCTACCCTGACATGCTGAGGAGGTCAAGGCAATAGAGAAAGACTTGCTGTCTACATGCTAGTGAATATTTCTTTCATCTTTCATCGAGAAAATCAAATTATTGAATGAAACATACCTTAGAAAAACTAAATACAGTGTGATCTCAGGCCTAGCTTTGAATTTCCACATGTTCCCTGGATGCAATTTTTTATTCCTTCTTGTTTGAAATAGCATTTCTATCTTCTTTTTACCCACTGGAAGAACAGGAATGAGTTTGTTCCCAGATGTGTACAAAGGACAGTGCAGTTGCATAACAATTTCAAGTAGTATTAACAGAGTTGGTACTAAAGGGACGTTTTTAAAAAATATTTTTAAAGTCCCAGTCTGGTTTTTTGCTGAATTAGATGTTTGCCACATAAATGTTCATTTCTCACTTTTATCTTCATCCTTCATATTCTGTTTGGCACACAAGGAAAGGGGAAACTACAAAAGGAGATAGGAAGAAAGAGAGGAAGAATGTGTTTTACATTAAAAAAAAAGAGAACTATTATATGCTAATAAAAATTTTGTTGTAGTCATCAAAATGCTTGCCAACAACTTCAGTTGAACCAATATTTGTGGCAAAATCTTTTGAGGAGCTCTAAAATGACTTTCTCCCTGGAGAAGGTGATGATACATTCATACCTGTGAAGTGGCTCTGACGCAAGTGTCATTAAAGCAGCTACACCTCAGGGGTTGGTGTAGGTGAGATCAGAGGCTTCCACTTTGGGTGGAACTCACCTAACTGAAGGTGTGTGCACAGACTGGAGGTATCTACCTCAGAGCAGTACCAGTGGGCTCCCTTGACACCCACCAGTGAGACAGCCAGTGTGGTCAGTGAAGTCCAGTCAAAGGCAGAGGTCTGTTTTGGGATGAGGTGAACAACTCCTTAGACACACTTAGTTGTGTTTAGTTCTCTGTTGATCCTAGTGATCATCTCCGTGGTAGACACTCACAGTTACTAAGGGGAATCCCCCATTATCTCTGCCTTTAATAGCACACTTCAAAGTTACAGTCTCTCCCAGGAGTATGGGGACAGGAAAACAGCCTTCATTTCTCCCTTTGAAGATTTGGGTTCTTTATCTGAAGATGCAAACTAAGAACAAAACTATTTGTCTTAAAAGTGAGCAAGAAATAATTAACAAAGTTTGTAAAAACACAGGAGATAAGCCCAGATGTGCAGACAGGTTGAACAGGCTGGGCACACAGGTGTTTGCCTTGGCCATGAAATAACTGTCAACATTTCCATAATGAGGAGTGTGGGATGTGCTGCTTCTTGTTTCTTTTTCCCAAGTGCAGCATTGCAGACCTGGCACGGCTGTGGGAAGACACTGTTTTCCACCTCAGCCCACATGCCACAATATCTAGGTTTTAGAAGATAGGTATATCCCATGCTTTCTGAGGAATTTCTCTGAATATCCATCTGCTTTGGCCAGAGATAGCTGAAGGCTGCATGCCTTTTGATTCCTCATCTCCATGCTTTCCTTCCATAGTGTTTTCCTCTTTAGTACCATGCATCTAGTAGGTGTTTCTCCTTCTGTTGGGAATGCTTTAAATAATACCAAGGGGAGCAAACTCTTGAGGTTAACGTGGAAACAGGGGAGCTTTTCATGGCAAGGACAAGAGCTTCATACCCATCTCATAGCAGCACCCCTGGCATGAGTGCAGTTCTTTTTGGTGGTGGTGTCAAAGTAGTCATTCCTAGCCAGAAGGAAGGACGTAGAAGTGCTGCCCAGCCAACCCTTAATGAATGTTTACAGGAAAATGCAGAAGTCTCCTTGCTGCTGTCTCTGAGTACATGTTTTATCCACATCTTGAGGCTCTTGAGTTTCCTAATGGTTTAATAATGCTTAAGAAAAAATTATTAATAAAGTGTCATCTTATTAAACTGGCAATGAACAAGAGTAAGAAGCAGATTTTAGCTTTTATTTAACCGAGGGTTTTTCATAACATTCATCATGAAATGAATGTTTGCTCGTTTGTGTTTGATTTTAGTTAACTTTCTTGCATCTCTCCAATTTTTCCAAAAGTGCCAAAGGCTTTTTTTTCCCCTCTTGTATATTTAACTTACTTCAAAGCCAAGACATTAGTTTCTGTAGGATATTCCCTCCCTTGCATAGCCTTTATCTAATTGGTTATGTGTTGTGTGCAAGTGCAGTCTGTGCACATGGACACCCTTGAAAGATTCCTAGGATACCATGCCGAGGGAGCAACAGGGACATAACAATGACTGGTGCAAAGTAAACTACGATTTATAGATGAGCTTGTGCACAACAAGATTAACTGGTCATTCTAAAGGAAGAGTGAATTCTCATTTGAGAGGGGAAAGGAGAGGTAAGAGCAATGTAAGTGGCAAGCAGTTACTACCTGATGGTGACAACTAGCAGTGGAAAGCACTGTTGGCTAACAAGCGTCTAACCCAATATATTTTGAAGGCCAAGGAACTGGGCAAAGGTGTCACGTAATGGAGGAGAGCAAAAGACTCTTCAGCTGCACTTGTAGTTCTGCTGAAGTCAGCTGAGGGTAAGATTGGTCATTGCCAATGGGCTTGTGTGCACCACACCTCTGCACCTTCACTGGAGCACATTTTCCAGCTGGCTTGTTGGCCCATAAATTCACCAAATTAAACTTCATCCCTGAATGCAAGCTGGGGGCTTGCTGAAGATTTGAGGCTAACAGGATTCAGGAGAAATGTAAATGTAATTTTCCAAACGATCTCATCACTTTGTTCATGTTCATTAGATGAAAACATGTTACTTAAAATAAATGTTCCTAAACTGAGGTGGGAAAAAAAAACCCACCACCAACAAGAAACGTTAGACCAGCTTTAAATTATCGACCATTTATTTATAGTACAATATAAAATGGATTCATATGTGCAAATCCAAGTTATATGAAATGTCAATTAAATCAACCCTAATCTCCCCAATACAATTTTATTGCCTGATTGATGAGGACTGCTCTTAAGGTGATGAATAGTTTTCACTCTCACATAGGGCTGCTGATTCCTTTATATGTGTCCACTAAAACAGAAAATCCTTCAAAATGTCTGGCTCTGTTTGCTTCAGGATCCAGATGAAGTGAGTGTAGGACACAATGTGGTCTAATATATTAATTGTGAAGCTCAGATGTATAAACAATACTGTACATTTTTTAAAAAAAGGAAAACAGACTTAAAACTGCAGTAGATATGTTTTATTTTCCTAAGGCAAAACTCTATATAACTCTATATAACGTCTTTGTTTTCTTTCCTATAGCAAGTCCACATGCAACACCATCGACTCTTCATTTTCCAACATCACCCATTATTCAACAGCCTGGGCCATACTTCTCACACCCAGCAATCCGCTATCATCCTCAGGAGACTCTGAAAGAGTTTGTCCAACTTGTCTGCCCCGACGCTGGTCAGCAGGCTGGACAGGTGGGGTTCCTAAATGTAAGGAAGCCGTTTTTCTTTCTTCAGAAGTGTTTGTCCTATGTAAAAATTAACCATGGGGTTATTTTAACAGCATGTTGCGTACAGGAGCACACCTTGAATAGTTGCTGGAAGGAAAAAATAAGTGCTGGTACTGCAAAAGTATTTTAAAAGCCAACAAGAAACCTCCCCAAAAAACCACTCGACCACTTTGTGGTGAAATTAGTGTAAAGTGTCAGAGGAGCTGGTGCTACAGTCACCTCCTGGGTCCCCCCACAAATGCCTTTGCTGCATGTGTTGTAACCCTTGTGGAACCAGGGTTAACAAAATATGAAGGCAGAATAATTTTTATTAATTATTTTTGCAGTTCAGGGGAGAGTGGGGGGAGGAGCAGGAAAAGGGAGGGTGAGAAACAGATGTTTCAGATCAGCTAAGTTCATTTAAAAAAACCCTACTGCCTTATAGCACTTTAGATCACGTTGACCAGTACTTGAACTCAAGATGTTAAAAGTACAGTTTATTATGGTTTGTTTTTTCTGTAAGCAGTTATCTTTTCCCCTTATCTCTATGAAAAATTAAGCAGAGTTCCAAAGCTTCAAATAACCATTTTCTTTTTTTAATCAAATAAAGTGAATCATCTTGGTGTTATTGAAAGAGCATTCCAGTCAAACACAGAATTTATAAATTTTATGTAAATCAAATCTAAAATAATGCTCTGAATTTTCATGAAATGTAATGCCTGTAACTTTTTCCAACCAATGAAGTAATAACTGGCAAAATGACTGTTTCTCTCCTGACATACATAAGACCGAAAGTGTTAATGAGAATTAGTTTAATTATTAGCCTCTAATTTATTGCACTTATTTAATAAGCTGTATTGTTCTCAGTGTTTTCCTTTCCCCAGCAGAAAAACTGACTCTACTTATTCCAGCCAGTCCTTGCTTTGAATAATGTCTGCAATATGTTAGCAGATACATTTATGTCTAGACAACAAATCAATACAGTGCTTTTCTTTTTCCTTGAGTATTCATTTGCTTAATTTATCCCAAACCATTCAGCATTATGAACTGTTAGCACACTCACAATGAACATACAGCAGGGGTCTTCTTGGCAGGAAAGGGACCTAATTGGGAGACAAGATAGTGTGTGAGGGATGTCACTAATATATTAGTTTATTAAAGGTGCTAGATGTTGGAAAAATAAATATCCCTGAAGGATTGCTCCTTGCTGCAAACAGTAGTAACTGAAGCCTTTGAAGTTGGTGGGAGTGCTGTTAAGTTAAATGTAGATGAATTTGAGTCTTATTTATGCCCTGAACCATTTCTGCTCTAGCACGAGTGTGATTTGCACCTCCACGACTTAAAGGCCTTTTGTCAGTGCCAAAACAGGTGAAATGAAAATAAGGACCCAAGTGTTTGCCAGGATGAGTATTTTGTCCCCAGTAATTCAGGGTAATGGAAACCCTAACAGGAATTAAAATATTATTTTCTTTAGCAGTACTTAGAATATGGATCTGTGTTTAAAGCTGAGCTTTTATCATCAATGGAAAAGCCAATGCTCAGTGCCAGAAGAACTGCAGTGAGATCAATTTGTAGAGTGCTGTCGAAAATGATCTCATCATTTTTGTCACTAAAATGGAACACCTGATTCACAGCCTGTCCTACTTTCTCTTTGTAATGGTATTTGGCATCTATCTGTATGGTTTTCAAGTGTCCAGGCTGTGTTACATTTAAAATGTAAACTTAATAAGCTGGGGGAAGGGTTGGCATATTTTCCTAAGCCTTCTTGTTTTTGTGATACTTGAAAACACTTTTACTTATGGACACGTTTTTTTCTGGTGATTAATTGAAAGACCACACTTGTATAGCTGAGCCCCTTCAGCCTGGGACTGACCACATCCCAGACTAAAGAGAGGGTGGATTTTTTTCCCAGTATGTAAAATGAAGCAGCTCTAAGTTCAGTCGTTTCTCCACATGATCCTAATGGTAACCAAACCTTGAGCTGCACTATTGCTAACTCAAAAGGGATGTGGGAGAGCAGTTATTTTAATACACACTCATTCATTTTCCTGTAATAAGATATCAGCATGACTTTTGAGACCACCTAAAATGCTTGTTTTTTCACTTAATGAGCAGTATCTTTTAGAAATTTACACTCAAGTCCTAGGCACCGCTATCCTAAGGGAGTAACAGAGGCACAAAACTGGGGGATTTTAGGGGTCAAAAATACTGCTTCACCTCTCACTGAGCATGGGTTACTGCTGCAGGAAATGTAGAGAGGAGTAGAATTTAATCCAGGGCTGTTCAGACCAGCTGCTAAAGGGACAAATGTTTAAAAGTGAGAATTTCACAAGGTTCACAGTTTGAGACAAAACTTCCTTAAAGTCTATGATAGTCTATTCAATGATTCTAAGCCCATGGAGAATTTAGGCAAGCACTTTCTTTGCCACCTCTCAAGTAATTGCAAATGTATTGCACATAGTTTGCAACTAGATTGTTATTACTGGAGGGTTCTAATAGCTGATTTTTAGTATAATTTTTGTCTGTTTGCTTGTTTTTTGGCAGCCCAATGGTAGCAGCCAAGGCAAGGTGCACAATCCATTCCTTCCTACCCCAATGTTGCCACCACCACCTCCACCACCAATGGCTAGGCCTGTGCCTCTGCCAGTGCCAGACACAAAACCTCCAACTACATCAACAGAAGGAGGGGCCACCTCTCCCACTTCTCCAAGTAAGTATAGACGCAGCGGGAACCAAGGGCTAATGGCTGTGCACAGTGTGCCACCATCACCATCCATCGGCTGGTTAGGCGTGAGGACTGGACTAGCTCTTGGGAAGCAGGAGAGCTCTCTGCTCCCTGTATGATGGATGAAATTCTGAGCAGTTTCTATGTTAATTAGGAAAGAGTTAGCTTAATGTTGCAGTTTTATTTCTGATTTTTTTGGCATTTCACATTAGCACACGTGAGAGTAATCAAGGCCAGCAGCTAAGCTGTGACACATACCTCGCAGCTCTTTGGGATTTTGTGTGCTGTCATGAGGAGGCAAGTTGACACCCCATCCCTGCAAGTGTTCAAGGCCAGATTGGATGAGTCTCTTAGCAAGCTGGTCTAGTGGAAGGTGTCCCTATCCATGGCAGTGGGATTGGAACTAGATGAGCTTTAAGGTCCCTTCCAACCTGAGCCATTCTATGGTTCTATGATAAGTTAGTATCTAAAGAGGATAGATCCTACATGGAAGTCAGACAGCCTCGTGGAAATCATCATTGCTAAGACATACTGGGTTAAACTAACAACTCTTTCCAGTTTACTTCTTTTATAGTTCTTTTGGGAATAAGTCTTACTAGATTAACCAAGACATCATTCCCTTATGCCTTGGTTTCCAAGCCCTGCATTTTGGGCAAGAAGCTATGGTATGTCTTAGGGCCAAGGAGAAAGCTTTAATCCTCTCTCCACCACCCACACGGCTCCCATATGCATTTTGTGTAGCCACAAGTCAAATATACGAATTCCTGGATACACACTTGGGGATAGCACTTTGGACTCACTCTTCTGGGAAACAAATGGAGTTCAGCTGTGTCTGATGCTTTAAAAAAAAGTCTGGATGTTCAGGGAGTTAATTGTGAAATGATTTAATGAAGCTATGCTCAAACTGACATTTAAAAACAAAAGGGAAGCTTTCAGTGCTTTAATGGCAACTGTAGGGGACTTGTTCCACAGTGAAGGGAGTCCAAATAACATCCACAAACAAAAATCAATCTAATCGAAAGAGCAAATCCCTTTGTGTGCTTTTCAAGCTTATTATTTAAATGCTATATGCAAAGAGGTACTCACTCTTCAGACCAAGAGTAGCCTCAGTTTTTAAAGCTTTATGTACTGTTCAGGAGATTTGCACAGGTTCCAAGGGGCATTTTTAAAATCTGGTAGTTCTGAGAGGTTCGCATTGCCTTCTGCTACACGACAGTGCACAACTGCAAACTCAGCAAGATGCTCTGGCTCACTTGGAAATTAAAATGGGTTTTAGTATGAGACAGTCTGGTAAGATTGTGAGCACGATCTTCTAGAATCAGAACTTCTCGAATTGATCAGCAGATTTGTGTTGAGCGAAGAGTTGATTCATTCTCTCCCCTCCGTTCCTCTTTCTGACCTTAGACCAACCCTTGTGCTATCAGGAGGTTTTGACACTTTCTGATGGGAGATACCATCTTTCAAGTCCTATCAATGAGATTCAGCAGTGGAGCCTAAAAGGTTAATGTTTAGTCATAGTTATCACTGAATACAGTCAGCATTGCCTTACTATTTCCTTGTCTTCAGAACCGGGAGAAACAAAACTAGGTCAGTGTGTACTTGTCATTACAGTTGTGACTCAGTTTACTGGCAGTGTCTGGTGTCTAAAACAAAAAAATTCCCAACATCATTTGAGCAGTAATCTTAATACTTAATTTTTATGATACTGTGATCATGTAAACAAGCTCAATGTGTGTCTGGCCTGATTCTCAGCTGGCAGGAAAATGGGCATTTCTCCGCTGAAGTGAGCAGAACACCCATCGGTGTCGACTGGGGCTGGTCACTGGGCTCAGTGTTCAGCAGACAGCTGCCACATTAATTGGGAATGGAGGTTTTCTCAAGAGCAGGCAGTTAATGGTATTTAAACAAAAGATTAGGAAAATAATTACTGTTTGTTAATTAGCTACGCTGATGTCTAAACATATAGTTCTGTACATATTCAGGCATGCATCTTCCTTTTGGTGAGGGGTTTGAATAGCAGAGACTTGAGTAGTAAAGAAGCATATAATTTAATTTAGGGACAAATTTTACAGAAAAGTAGATTATAGGAAATATTTTCTAAGGAAAAAAATATTGCATATAAACCAAAGCTAGTGGAAGTATTGGCCACATGAAGGGTAAAGCAAACTGAAGTTTCTATCCTCGCAGTGAGGGTTTGCCAGAAGGACCCACTGGACTCCATTCAGTGTGTCAATCAGAACCAACCTTCCATTTCCCTTGGTGTTTATTTTTTCCTTAACTAAATATTAGCCTTCAAATAGCAAGTGCAGATTCACCAGAGTTCCATAAAAGCTGCACAAAAAAGGTGTTTTCCATGGTTACGAGCTGCTGGAGCGCACCGGTTCTGGGAGTGTCGCCGGGCTATGGCTGACTGCCCTGCAGAGCTTGAGGATATTGGAAAGTCACTTATGCAACAAAGGCAGGAGTGATGTTAAATTTTGGCCAGACTCTCTCCTTAACTGTGTGGAGGAGAATGAAGTCCCCCCCCATCAAGGAAATGGAGTGAAAGGAGTTGGCATTTGCTCCATTCTCCTTCCCTTTTTTGGTCTAGCAGAAAGCCCTCAGCAGAAACAAAATGCAGTCACAGCCCAACCAAAAATTGGAATATGGCCCTCCTGAGGGGTGCAGGAGCCAGGAGCAGCTGTTCAATACAGCATGGCCTCCTGGGAACAAGAACTAAAAATCACAACAAGGTGGTTAATGATTCTCAGAGCAATAGTGAAACTCTCCAGCTGTGACATTAACCAAAACATGAACATTAGTGCTGTCCAAGGAAGGAAGAGCCCCTGGAGATGCACACTGGGGATTTGATGCTACTGGGTGGCCAGGCATGCTCTGGGAGTTGAAAATCTCAGCTGTGAGTCCTATCCCTTTGGAAAGACAGCATTTTCCTCAGTGAGATGACACAATGGAGATGGGATTCATGAGGTTAGGGAGGGTTCGTTTTTCCTCCACAAAAAGCTTTTTCAGTAGAACACATCCTTGGTATCAGAAACAGTCCCATAATTTATCTCATCTCAGATCTTGTTTTTCTTTAGTTGATAACCCGTAACAAGCACACCACAGTATTTTCTTGAACTTGACAGTTTTGGGGTTTAATATCTCACTGCTCAAAGCAAACACCACCTCCACTCCCTGCCAGTTGGCCTTTATCGCTCTCATAACTGAATCAGAGCATTAGAATTTGTGGCCGTTGTTCCAGTGCAGAGTCTAAGATACTGCCATCCTGTACCATGAATTGAAAAAATTTTTTAAACTAGATGTCATTTTCTAAGGTTCACAAGTCTACATGGGGGAAAACTTAGCTTATTTTCCCTTGTTGGGCAAATTCATCATCGGTTAATGTCCCTTTGCACGAAGGAGTTTTTGTGTTAAACAGCATTTGTCTCAGGATGAGAAGAATGATCTTGTGGCTGTAGTACTGGTTTCATAAGGCCAAGTGCTGAGTACTGCCCTTAGGTCACAAGAACCCCCTGCAGTGCTTCAGGCTTGGGGCAGAGTGGCTGGAAATCTACTGGGAAAAGGACCTTGGGGTGTTGGTCAGCAGAGGCTGAACCTGAGCCACAGTGTGCCCAGGTGGGCAAGAAGGCCACTGGCATCCTGGCTTGTGTCAGCAATAGTGTGGCTAGAAGGACTAGAGAGGTGATTGTCCCTCTGTACACGGCACTAGTGAGGCACCTCAAATCCTGGGGTCTGTTCTGGGCCCCTCACAACAAGAAAGCCATTGAGAGGCTGGAAAATGTCCAGAGAAGGGCAACAGAGATGGGGAAAGATCTGGATCACAAGTCTGATGAGGAGCAGCTGAGGGAGTTAGTGGGGGTTGGGCTTAGCCTAGAGAAGAGGAGGCTCAGGTGGACCTTCTTGCTGTCTATAACTCCCTGACAGGAGGTGCAGCCAGGTGGGGGTTGGTCTCTTCTCCCACATAACAAGTAGATAGGACCAGAGAAAATGGCCAAAGGTTGCACAGGAGAGGTTTAGGTTGGCTATTAGGGAAGATTTCTTCACAGAAAGAGTGGTCAGATACTGGAACAGGGCAGTGGCAGAGTCCCCAACCCTGGAGGGATTTCAAAGCTTTGTAAATGTGGCACTTGGGGACATGGTTTAGTGGTGGCCTTGGCAGTGCTGGGTTAGTGGTTGGACTTGATGATCTTAAAGGTCTTTTCCAACCTAAACGATTCCATGATTCTATAAGCAGATTGGCTTTCTCTCCCTTCCTCTGCTATGCATTGACTGAGCTCCCTCTGGGCAAGCCATTATAGTTTTCTGTTCACTCCTTTCCCCATCCAGAAAAAGGAGGGTGATGGTTGTATCATTGAGTTTGCTAGAATTTGCAGTTCCCTCTCGATACTCAGCTGCAGAATGCACTGCAGTAGGAATTGCTGTAGTGCACTGTGTTCCTCCAGTTAATCCTCTTGCTACAGATCCACAACAGCTAAAGTAACTCCTGGTCCCTTGAGAAATAGGACAATTCTCCTTATCAAACACATGTACCTGTCATTTTGGTCTGTAAAGAGAGACCTCTTAGTACATTCTGTCATCACTCACCCAAATCATCTTTACCAACAAAAAGTTTATCCTTTTAATCCAGAACCATGATAAATTACACACTCCTATACTTAATAGTAATTATTTCAGAAAAGTATATTTTAAATTAACATTCTCCTACTGCAGGCAACTTTAAAATACATGACATTCCCAAAACTGTTTGTTTGTCTTGTCTTTCATACGATTTCTTGCCATTTTGGCTAAATATCAAAGCTGTCTGTGTGAGCAAATGTTCTTTCTCTGCCAGCTCCTGTTTTGCTTGTTCCTGAAGTGAAGCATCATAGCAAATTTGTGGCATCACATTCACTTCCTTGGCTATGGGCTATGATGTTGCAGACAATCCGTAGTGAATTCCAGTAGCAGAAAGACCAGGCTGGGCAGGAAGATGTTTCTATTCATTCCCAATGAGACAGCTATCAGATGGTGTAAACTCATGTAGGTCTGTGCCATTCCCATGGAGCATAGCTGATAAAGATCAGGAAAAGATCTGCCTAAGAGACCTCTGGCTCCTATTCCTTTTCATGCTTTGGCTTTTCCCAAGCTGGAGTTTCCCCACCATAGGCTTAGCCTGTGTATACTATAATATAATTTAATATGAGACAGCTTTAACCAGTGAGAACAGTTTGCCCCATCCTAACTCAGAGCAGAGTCTCAGGATCAGACTTCCAGGAATCCCACCTCCATGTCACACAAGGGCATTTCTATGAAGACAGTAAGATAGAGTAGAAGCCATGCTGTTGATGGCCTAAGCAACACTTAGTACTGCTCCCTTAACTGAACGAGGAGTCACTGCTGCTGTTTGTTCCATGTCAACTTAATATCCAAGCCAAAATGTCCTGTTCGAATCTGCAAACATCTCAGGACATTTTACAGTGAAGTTGGACTAGCAGTTTGGGAGAGGCCAGTGTAAATCCTCTGCATATATGGAGTTTTGGTGCTCTTCCTTCTTGGCTCTAGCAATGCATTTATATGACCTTAAGGAAATACCAAGCTGACATCCGAGTATTTTCAGAAAGCAAGTTAAACATCGTTTGGAGCGGAAGAAAGGTATACATAGCAACTCACCCAGTGAGCTTAGGGGGGACTTTTGTGCATATTATACAGTTTTCAAATGCTTTCAGATTTTTGTTTGAACAGAGAAGCCATTTAACACAGCATTTCACTGGTTTCCCTTTGATTTGCTACCAAATATCACAGCAAAAGTATCTGCCAACAGGGAACTGTAAACAAGATCTTGAGTTCCTTCCCTTCTGAGTGGAACTTACCTGCTCCAAGGGATTAAATGGCCTCTCCACTCAATCTGCTTCCTTAAAAGTAGACCAGAAGAACCAAACAACAGATGTTTGATTTTTGAGTTTGAAGTTAATTTTCCCCACTGCAAAAGGAATTTTTAGTCTGCACAACATAGGCCTCATTAGTTAGTTAAAAAAAATACCTCAGCATAAAACAGTACTGAAGAATGTTAATACATGGCACTAGCAACAGAGATCCTCTTTGCAAATGTGTGGTTTCTTTGAATTATTAAGCAAATTAACATGGTAAAAAGGGAAGGAGAACATCTCACCAGATCTGCACAGTTAATTTCTTCCTTAATTTGCAGACAGGAGTAACACCCAGAGTACCTGCTCATAATCTAACGCTCAAGCTGCACCATGCTTTGCAGAACCATCTCAGAAAGAAGGACCAGTGCACTTAAAAGTCCTTTAAAACTTTGTGAAGGAGAGGTGTTTCTTGCATAATTTTTGCAAGTGTTAGCTCCTTGCAGAGAAAAGCTCACCTCACCAGAAACAAGTAGGAAGAATTCATTCTTAAAAGCCAGGAGTGCCTTATCTTCCCTTGTATCAGTAGGAAATGAAGATGGGCAGTTCCTGGGATGATTTCAGGGAATGCTGTCTGAGAAAGGAAAGCTGTCTGATGTAGTTGTAAGAGCTTGGAGGCATCATGAGACATTTGTCAGACTTGGGTAGAGAGGAAAAGGAAGGATGTGGTTCTCCATTTCCCCAGGCTTGGGAACTCCTCACCCAAGGGCATTGTGGGATGCAGAATGCTCACATGGGTCCAAGGGCAGAGAGGACATTCATCAGTGAGAAACCCCTTGAAGGCTATTAAACACCGGGAGTCCCTGAGCTGAAAGAATCAGAGGTGGGAAAGAATAGGAGAAGGTAAATTCATGACCTGTTTTGGCACTTTTCTTATGGCCTCTGTAAGAGAGAGAACAGAGGGTAAGGTGGAGTATTGATCTGATTCAGCACAGTCTTAAACCAAAGGCTCCTTCAGTGTAGTCCCTTTTCACCAAAAATTTGCCTTCAGGAAGGCAACATGGTTTCCTCTACACAGCCAACTCAGTGTCTTCTCCAACTCTTAACTCACTTTATTTTTCTGCAAAGTTGAGGCCTGAAAATTATATTTAGCCTGACTGGAATTTGGCAAGTAACTTCCCTTTTAACATTGTTTTTTTGTCTCTTCGTTGAATAGTTAGATTGTCTAGGGATTTTATGCAGCAGAATGAATTCCTATAAATATATTTAAAATAGACAGGATCCCTGTTTGTATTAAGGCATCTATTTAGGTTATTTGAATTTAGATCTAAACATGCAGAGAACTGAAGAAAGGAGAAGATTGCATGGAGGGCTCAAATGAGAGGAAGACTAAAAATGCATTGAAAGCTTTTGGAAGTATGTGGCATTGTGGACAGTTGCAGTGGAGAATATAATGCAACAATAAAATCATTAAAGTACTTCAAGTTTGGAAGTAATCTGGGTTCTTGGCTTGCATTGCATTTAATAGCTTTACATTTATGGGAGCCACTCCAGTTTTTAAAGGCAGCTTCAGCCTTCAGACTGATTGCACTTACCACCCCAGTGAAACTGCAGCCCATTAATTTTTTACCGAAAGGATCTTCCTAGTTTGTCAAACACATCAAGTGAACATTTTAGAGAGTGCAGACCACAGCAGTATGAAAACCGAAACTTTATATGGAAAGAGAATGCTGGATTAGCATGAAATAAGGGTCTGGTTCTGTTAATTTGCTTTAGTAAATTCATTGCTATACAAAACTCTGTTAAAAATAAAGATACCAGACTAGTAGAAGTCTAGTGGAAGGTGTCCCTGCCCATGGCAGGGGGGTTGGAACAAGATGATCTCTAGAGTCCTGTCCAACCCAAACCAGTCTGTGATACGCAAAAGATGCTCAGAGAGACCCGTCAGGTAACAGTGCACTGTAGTCCCCCACCAGACACAACGGGAGACTGCTCCAGCAACTTCCATGTGAAATAATACTCCATTTGAGTGCGAACAGTCAGGACCTGCAGAAGGCTCCTGTGACAGCCCATCATGGAAAGGCCTGTAGTGGTTCTCCTTCAGGCTGGTGAGCCAGCCAGGTGGCCCAGCACACCTTCCCTGAGCCCGTGCTGTGGCCATCCCCCCTCCCAGCAGCCCAGTCCCCTATGTGTTTATATCCCCATCATTAAGCCCAAACCTTTCCAGTGTCGAAAAACAAACTCTCGCTCTCTAAAACGTTTGCACATTTCTATGTTAAACATCTGCTTAGGTGGCTCTGAGACAGTGTGTTTTGGTGTTGTTCGTGTGCAATCTAGTGCCGCTTCCTCAACGCATGTGTCCCTTCCCTTCACAGCCTACTCGACACCCAGCACCTCCCCCGCAAACCGATTCGTCAGTGTTGGACCACGGGATCCAAGCTTTGTAAATATCCCTCAACAGACTCAGGTGGGCCGCTTTCGACTTCTCTGTATGCCTGCAGCCTCTTCTTCTTCTCCAGTGTCCTCTAACGTGTCCCCGCGGAGCCAGCTGCATTGCCGCTGTCACCTCACCCACATGGTCTCAGTAACTACAGCGAAATGTCACTTGCAGTTTGTTTGTCTGTTGTGTTTTTTTGGGCTTATGTAGTAATAACGCTGCTTTCGTAACTGGAAAGATCTCGCTTGCTTTCTAAGATATTGGCTTGCAGTGTGCAGTTGTTTTCCGCTAGGACTGGGGTTTTCAAAGACTTTGGCTCCAACCTGTTCCCCAGGCACTGCATTTAATTGCACTTAGACTAGATGTTCTTCTCTGTGAGGGTGCTGAGGCACTGGCACAGGTTACCCAGAGAAGTTGTGGCTGCCTCATCCCTGCAAGTGTTGAAGACCAGGTTGGACAGGGCTTGGAGCCACCTGGGCTAGTGGAAGGTGTCCTTTCCCATGGCAGGGGCTAGAACAAGGTGAGCTTTAAAGTCCCTTCCAACACAAACCATTCTATGGTTCTATGATAAGCTGGTATCTCGAGGATACCTATGGATATCTACATGGAAGTCAGACAGCCTCATGGAAATAATCACTGCTTAGACATCCTGGGCTAAACTAACAACTCTTTCCAGTTTACTTTGGGATCTTGTGTGCTATCATGAGGAGGCAAGTTGACATCCTATCCCTGAAAATGTTCAAGACCGGGTTGGATGGGGCTTGGAGCAACCTGGGCTAGTGAAAGGTGTCCCTGCCCACAGCAGGTGGGTTAGAACAAGATGATCTCTAGTATCCTGTTCAACCCAAACCAGTCTGTGATACGCAAAAGGAGCTCAGAGAGACCCATTAGGTAACAGTGCACTGTAGTCCCCCACCAGACACAACGGGAGACTGCTCCAGTGACTTCCACATAAAATAATGCTCCAATTCCTGGTTGGCCATTTGCATGGTGGGCTTTGAGCAAGCAGAAGATTCTGTAATTGCAAGCACATCTGTTTCCTTACACAAAGAGAAAAAAGTCCAGTTGAGGCAGGCCTATAAAGCTGGGTTAGCTGAATTCATAGACCTGCTATTGTCAAATCAGAAGCTCAAGTAAACATTTGTGTTTCTTTAGGAGAAGGACGAGGTTTAAATGTGCTTTTTCCAAGCTGTATCAAATTCCCAGGGTCGATTAAGAAAATAGTTGTTGGCAGTTTTGTTAGCAGCTAATTTGAGCCAGATGTTGAAAAAATTAAGTCTGTGCTTAATATCACGTTATCATGGGGGGGAAGGTATAAAAAAGTGAGCAGAGCTAGTGCTTCAGGACAACTGTAGTTTGTAGTTTGAAGTGATTGCTTGACTATGTTACAATTCTTTTAAAGGTTGACGGCATGAGAAACTTGCCATTTTGTTTTGAGCTGGTTGTGATGTCTTAAAAGTAGCAATTCAAATAACTAGCAAACTGGGGTTTACTACCCCTAGCTCTTGTAAGTTTTTTCAAATCGTTTATAGGCATCTGAATAATTCGTGTACACATTAATAGTTGTCACATGCCACAGCAGATGCATGAAGACAGACTCCTTGTTGCAATGGCTTCAGCACCTTTGCTGTCACTGAAGCACAAGTCACTCGTTCCCAAAAATGTTCAGTTTACAGGGCTGCAACCAGCTGCCTCTGAACACAGTGTGTTTTCTTGCTGTCTGCTCTTTGTGTACAATTTGTTAGGGGCTTTAGTTTATAGCTCTGTGCACAGCACAGGTTAAACTACATCGAATCTCAAACCTTCTCTGCATTAAATAGGGTCACAGAAAGTACAGCAGCAATGCAGAGAGGGGTTTAACCCATCAGATTCTGGGGAGTTTTTTCATGCCTTAACGAAATGCAGCCTGTACCCCACTTTTCAAGCTTCTTCCTGCATTTGGTTCATGTATGTGACAAGTTTTCATGTACCTTCAGATTTAAATCATATTTCTCCAGTTGTTTTGGAAACAACTGGAATACACAGAAATACACAGGAATAGGGAAACAGGAATGTTAAGGTGTACTGCCAAAGTCCTTAAGCATTCAGTCCTTTCCTTCATAGCTCAGGAAACCTGAAACTCTTTGGGAGAATGCTACTTACCTTTTCCAGAAGACTTGAAAAACTACTAGTTGGTAAATTGATTATGTAGTAAGACACAACAGTATGAAGTCTCCAAAAATATTTTAAACTTATTTGCATCCTGCAGCCTAAGTTTCCCAGATAAGTTTGTTGACTGTAAACTTTTATCCTCCTTATTTATGACTTAAATCATTTTAAAGTGCTCTAGCGTTACTTTAAGTGCTCCTCTGTAATGCAGCGTAGTGAATAACAATGCTGTACAGTGAAAAACAATACTCAAGCACAGCTTTCAATTAAAGTCTAACATGCTGCAGTGGGGAAGGAGACTGACTTCCAGTCTCTGACTCCAGCTGCATCTCCGTGCTTCTATACATCATTACACCACCACAACCCACTTGATACTAAATATATAATTTATCAGTGAAACTCACTACTTATTCATGAAAGAACTCTGAAGTTGACTGTGTTTTAAATTGGAGAAGTGATTTAGAAGTGCTAACTGCAATGATTTGGGATTTACGTAGCCTTCCTCTAAGCAAAGATGGAGTGTATAGGACAATCACTATGAAAATATAAAACCACGTAGGATTGGGTTATTAAAAGCAGCTGGAGTAGCTGCTTTCCATCAGGACTTTTGTAGTACATTCAGAGTCAGGCTAAGATACTGGTCCTGAGGACCACTAACCTCCAGTGACACAGCTCCCTGAGACATGAGGAAGCAGGGAACACTCAGAGCTACTGAAAGTCAAGCTGAAATCTAAGGGTTAAGCAACTCTTTAATGCTGGAACAATAAAATAAAGAATGAAGACTACTTAAAAATTATGGTACAGCTACAACCTATAAGAAAATATTATGGTCAGCTCTTTGGTGGCTCTGATGTTCTCTCCCAATTGGGGGGTCACTGGACTACATGCCTTAATTACACATCATCATCATTAGTCTTCAAATGCTGCAAAAGTGAGTCACAGACTGTGCATAGGGATGTGGCAGCCCTATTGAGCAGAAGTCACAGTTCCCATACATGGACATTCAGAGAGCATTGGAATAAAATCCCAGACAAATGTACTACAGCATGACTGGGTTGGAGCAAGGATCATTCTGTCCTGGGCTGTTTTTAAACAACCAAACCAGTACATGCCTTTATTAATGGGTCTTACAAAAATTAGCA
>NW_008651161.1:116241-121199 GCF_000695815.1 Acanthisitta chloris
GATTTATGTCATGTCAAGTCAAATATAATCCCTTAAAGGAATTTTATAGAACTTATGTAATATTTCTGTGTCCACAAAGGTTGTAGCAGGACAACCACTCCATGACAGAAGAGACCAGGAAATAAAGTGCTTTAAGTCAGTAGTTCTGATTCAGTAACAAAAGCCCCCAAAGTGCTGTTGGCTTTGTCTGGTTTTAGCAGTTTCCAGACTTTTCAGTTGGTTTGTTTTTCCATACTCTGCTTATCCCATCCATCACTCTGCCACTCCACGCACTGCGTAATTGTCCTATCTGGGGGGTTATTTGAATCTAAATTTCTGTTTGAGCTATTAGAAGCAACACTTGACTTGGCATCCTCTGTATATGTTGACAAAAAGGCACAGGTGTTGTAACCTTTGCTTGATAAATCATTTACTTTTGCTACTTGACTCGCAAGCAATATGGGGGCATCAGCTTTTTAACTGCCTTTTCCATATGCAAATCAGAAATACAGTATGCCTGGGGTACAGGGCCTTTAGTTTCAAAAGCAAGTTGGTCTGGATACCTCATGACTAAGTAATAGATACGTCTCTCGTATTGCCAAGGACTTGTAATAAGGAGAGTGGTAGAGGGATGGGAAAGTACCATCACATTAATTAGGGACGAGCCTCTCAGTAGCAACAACACTAATAAAGGGTTCTGAATTTTGGGGTGGGTTTTTTCCTAAAATTAATAGTGAAACACAGGCTATGGGCTCAGGAGTGCATGCAAATGGGAATGCTAAACCGGCAGCAACCTGCTTTTTGTGACCAGAGTTTGCATTGTCACTCGCCACTCTACGTGCTGTTTGCTGATCTCTAATGCCCTGGCTTTGCCCTAGAGTACAAAATTCCTTTAGAGATCAGTGTGCTGTATGCAGTGTGCTGCAGCTCCACTTCACACTAAGCATTGTTTACTAGGCTGAGTCCTGTTTGCCACCTACTTAGCCTACATCTTCCTGGAAATTGTATTTGGGATGCTAAAAACAGCTCCTGAGAAACACATGCCTGCTCCATCTAATCACTCCTACCTGCCAGTAGCCCACGTGCCTTACACAGGGAGGTTACGAGGATGCAGAGAACAGAAACTGCCTCCCACTGCAGGCACCCAGGCAGAGGATCAACCACTTTACCACCTGTGAGAAACTAAATGGAGAGAAAGTGAATCCTGCATCCCCTGACCAGCTGCTTCAGGAAAAATCCCTCTCTAATGTAAACACACTTTAGATCAGATCCATCCCAGGTAGTTTCTAAAACTTAGTTAAACACAAACCCAAATATTTATTCTCTTACCTTTCTCTAGGAAGAGATAGAACTGATTTCTAGAACAGAAGTGGAAGCTGTTCCTGCTTCTCTGCCTTTGCACGATCCCAAAGCACAGTCAGATCATAGATAATAAGCCAAGGTCTTGCCTTTTCACACTTTCCCTGGTGAGGCCCTAGAGCCACCCAGCTACAACAGAGCTCTAGACAGGCCTCATCATTTAAAGCACAAAACAACTGAAACAAAAGGCCTGTAACTTGCCTAGAACACTGCAATAAAGTTTAAGAAAAACCCAAAAAGTCAAACAAGCTTATCTAGGCAGAAAAAGGGCAAGTATGAAAACCAGCAAGTTCAGCAGAACAGCTTTATAAAGACCAGGTAGAAAAATGCACCCTGTGAAACATATCTTTAAAAGAGCAATTCTGCCCTACAGTTACTTAGGGGGGAAATTACTGAAGTTTAGTATAATGTTTATAGTACAAGGAAATTGCTAACTCCTTCAGATCTGCTCCTGCTCTCTGCCTTTCCTGAATTAGACAGTGGTATCTTTGTAGCTTCTCCTTTTAGGCTTTTATTTATCTCTAAAAAACCACCACATGCCTCAGGTGCATACACAAACCTAATTGTACAATTACTTTCTTTCCGAGAGACAAGGCAAAGCCTGTTTTACTTCTCCGCAAGCCTTTTAGAAAGCAAACTGCAACCTGCAATTTTTCACTGGCAGCACTTTAAAACAAAGGGCATGAGAAAAAAAATGAGCTGGATGCTGTGTCCTGTAGGATAGCAGATGTGAGCTCTGTCAGACCAGGGAGGGAGGCAAATTCCAGAGTCGCTGGTCCTTCTGTGAGAACAGGCAGTGTCTGTTGCCCAGACACTGGATTTGGAGGAGTGTGGTGCAGGTGATGCCCCTTGCCAGGCTGGAGGCAGGGAACAAGTCTCACGGGTAGCAGGGCCTGAAAGCATATAGGATCCATAGATCAAAGTCAGCACCTTGACTGGGAAGCTAATGCAGTTCCTCCAGCGCTATCGCTCCTGCAGCTGAAACCGCGGAGCTGCTTTGTGCCCAGGTTCCATTGCCACCCTATGGAAGAAAGAAACCAGTGCACACATTTTTCTCTGGACAAGTCAAATATGTGCCTGGCTTCCTGGGGATTTTCCATCTTTGCCTCTCACTGAACCCTGGCCACGGTGCTGTGCCCTTTGCCCCCCCAGAAGGGGACACTGAGTCGCCAGCTTCACACGCAGCTCCTGTCCATGTGCCTTACTAAATGAGCGCCACAGGCTGTCCAGCCTTTCTGCCTCCACACCCTGCTCTCTGCTCCCATTTTCCAGCACCCAGGAATTGTGCTCAGTCAGACAGGCAGGACCTGCTGGCCCTGGGGAGGCAGGGGAAGGTCAGGATTTCGTGGCATGGCCACAGTGTGCTAACAGCTGAGCCGCCACCTCTCTCCACACGTGGGGCAGGCTGGGCTGGGGAACGTGTGAGGGGTGTGTGTGGCTCGTACATGGCAGAGAACATGAGAGGCTGCAGGAACCAGATCAGGCCTTTTATTTTGGGGGTTCTGAGCAGAACTATTTATAAGCCAAGTCAGCGCTACATGTTGCTCAGGGACTTTCCCTCCTCAGGATCAGAATACTCATCCTCCAGGCTGAACACACTGCTTGTGTTTGAGTGTGAACAGAGATGACTAACACTGATTTGGAAGCATTTGTTTAAATCAGCCCCCTGAGAATTATATATTCCATCAGTAACCTCCCTAGGCCAGTACATGTGGCCAATGTCAGCTGCAGAGCACTTCTAAGCAGAGGCTTGACTGCTCCTTTACTTCTCTTGGCCTGTCCAGCAAATGTAGTGGCAGGTTCAGAACAACATTTCCATGCAGGAATAACATCTGTACTGGGTAAAGAAGAGATATTTGCAGAGATTAGATATCAAAACACCATTTTGGGGTGTGGGGCTGCTACTTTCTAAGCTGCTGAAAGTTAGAGAGATCACTCTGCTTCCAAACACAGCAGGGGTCTGTGGACTTTCCCATACACGCAATGGGAAGTGAGGGACACTATCCTCTGACACCCAGAGCAGAGTTGCACAGTGCCCAAAGAGCCATCAGAGTTTTAGATTGCTCCTGTGTGAGTCCTACACTCTCATGGGTCGCTTTCCAAGTAGACATTTACAATAGACATAAGAAATGGGAGACCTGGAACAGAACCATTGCAATGAACAGTTGAGCATGTGAGAAGAGAAAATTGTGTATATGACTACTTAATTTATAGTAATTGCCTGGGCTGAAGGGCCTTGAAGAAGGATGAGCTGTTGTGGGCTTGAGCCCTCTTATGATCACTGAAAGTTTTGATCTCTGTCCAAAAAGTGTTTTGCTGTAGAACTAGTGGCATCATTCTACTGCTACATGATCTGAATGTTGGTGCTGTCTCTCGTCTTCCATCCAGGAAGCAGCAATACTGTCCTGAACTTGAGGGTGGACTGGAGGTGGCTCTAAAAACGTAGTATGATGTAGTATAAGTCTAGAGAGAGTGTGGATAGAAAATGCAGTGTCGCTGTCTATCATGCATCAGCAGATCTCAGACCCTGGGAGGCTGAAAGATCTCAGATCCTGCTTTGTGTTTGGCCATGTTAAACTCACTCTTCTCTGGGGTTGAAATTAGTCAAGGAAATGTGGGCTGAATCTTTAGCTGAGCTCAAATTGAGATGGCTCCACCATGATGGGAGCAAAGAGCCTGCATGCTGTTGTGGTGCTCTTGATGTGCCCCGATCACAGAATAGCTCCATAGCCACATGTCCCCAGCACAGCATGAGTGTGAGTGTGCTGCTCTGATCACCAGTGCTAATGACAGTCCAGAGCATGCTCCACAGAGAGCAGGTACAAAGGTGACCAGAAATGAGGGTCACTCCCCAACTCCCCTTCCCTCCTGCTCATCTCGGGGAACATTTAATTGCGCTCTCGCTCAGAGGGGCTCAATGGAATTCCACTCTCAGATCAGTTCTTAAAAAGCAGCAGAGAACAGTGCATCTCAAGAAGAAAGCACATATTGCACTACAAAGGCAAAGGTTCACAAAAAGACTTCCCAGTACCATCGTGTGGCTGTATCTTCAAAGTGGGATGGAGCCAAGTCAGTCCCGAAATGCCTGGGTTAGTCCTCAGCAGGGGGGGATCCTTGTTCCTGGCCTTTTTCTTCCTCCCCCTCACAGGCTTCAGTAAGCAGTTCAGAAATTATTTTTTTTGAAACTAACACTCAGCATCCTATTTCCAATAGATTTAGCATAGAATTATTTACAATGGACATAGACACATTTCCCAAACTAAGCAATTAAACTTATTGAGTTTTCCCCCTCCTCACAATAACCAGGAAGCCTGTGTGTAAGGCACCCTTTCTGTGGGTTTTATGGCCATTACTTGCTCCACAGTGGGGGACAGGAGAGGGAAGAAGTAAGTGTAGGCCTGGTGGGAAGAGTTGGCAAATGCAGAAATATGATGAATGAGCTGGAGAGATTTAATTTCTTACTAAATTCTCTACAAGCTGTGTAACCTTTCTTTAGCTAAACAATTACTCTAAAAGGCAATGATTTTCTGTGTTTTCATTGAAAAGTCTTCATAATAACAATGGCCTATGTTCTCCTTCTTGAAGAACTTCTGCCAAAAAACAGTTTTCTTTTTTCCATT
>NW_008651161.1:121226-127452 GCF_000695815.1 Acanthisitta chloris
CTCATATTCCCTGCTAACATGGATTTACAAGGCCTACCACTTACTGCATGGGGCTGGGAAGAAGCTTCCCCTCAGGCCAGCTCATTTTGGTCCATCTCCTTTATAGTGATTCTTGCAGCTTCCTCCCAAGAGGAGCACAGCCACTGACAGAGACACAATACCAAACCCAAGTGACCATTTAAGCTGACAAAATGGGACATTTCCTATGTTTGCAGGTCAGGGTATTTGGAAGAAGACTCCCAGATTTGTTTTTCAGTGGACAGGCAGCAGCAATGGGTGCAATTGAGGGGAGAATGACTTTGATGTGGTGGAGGAGAAAGTCATCAGGTCTTTACAGCCATTGGCCACACCGCCAAACATGATTAAATGAGAGTGGAGGCTAATCCCTGCTGAGCCACGGGGTCCAGTTTGGGTGCTGAACCATGGAGTCATGTGGCCAACTGGAGTCTTGGAAGGACTTTGTGGATGCAGAATGGGCAGAACACTGTCCTCCCACAGAGCTGCACGTTTGTTCAGCCACACTCACCCATAAGTATGCTCACACACACAAATCAAATGAACAAGTCTAAGGTAAGATTATAGTTATGTGCCTCTTACTGCTGTTAGTTGGCTTGGCCGATTTCCTGGCCACTCCGCGCCCGCCCCAGCCTCCATCACAGATAATGCTGTATTGGATTAGTCTGCCTCACTGCTGCATCAGGTCCCAGATCGATTTATTGACTCTGTCAGAGTGGCTAGTACAGTAATTGTTACAAGAGCAGAATAGAAAGCAAGAATGTGTCCACATAAAATATAAAAATGACGTTTTGTTCGTTCTTTCCTCTTTCGCCCTATAGATCTTGATGTGTTTACACAGTGGAGAGCACTTTACTTAAGTTAATCAGCTCCTTCTACATTATTAATTGTGACAGTTAGGGTGCTACATGGTGGCAAACGTATTATTGAAAGCATTGATCTCACACTGACGGTGTGGACCTGGGTAGGTTTTGTATTCCTTCCCTTCTCTCGCAACTGCTTCAGAGCACTATCAAATCCCATTTCTCTGACTGACAATATGCCATCGATACCATCGATTTCAGAAAGGGGCAGGGAGATGCACATTTGAAAGAAAGGAGTGAGCAGAGATCCAGGCTTGGAAAAGTGCTGTTGGAAGTTGGTAATCACAATAATTACATGCCTGGCCTGATTTCTCTATCCTGTAAAGAGTAATAGTTTAAGAGCTGAAGTTTCCCAAGTGTTGAGGATTTGCAGTGATGGTGTGATGAGACCTTTTAAAATGTGTGTGGAATGTATACCCTTAGAAAAAAAAAAAAAAAGCTATACTGACTTTTTACAAGGGGTTTGGAAGTGCCTTTGAAAGACATTTCATGAAAGTTCAGCCTTTGCAGCTGATACCTATATGAGCTCCATAAATTTCACCCAGCCTGACAAACTCCAGTAGGTGTCACATGTGACCTGGATGGAAAAGGTCAGCAGCTGAATTTATGGCTTTTGCATTTACTGGAACATTAAGATTTTTGCCAACTGCCATATATACTTTTTAACAATTCTGCAATCAAAGGATTAGGACCACAATCTACAATGAAGGTCAAAAATTAAAGGCCACAATCCCTACATCCTTCCCAATGGATAGGCATTATGCTACCTCTGTTCTAAGAATCACCTTCTCTTAATGGCATTAACACGGAGGTCAAGGAATAAATAAGCTCCAGAGGTGAATACTTTGCAAAATAGACTATCCTGCTCTGAAATTAATGTTGAATTCCATAAGAAGGGACCAGAAGATGAGAAGTGTTTCCCTAATGGAGAAGGACAACCCAGTTTGCAGCAGATTCCCAGTTTCTCAGACCGTTGAGCATCACATCCCTAGTGCTAGGCTGTCCCAGAGAAATGTAAATAACAGAGGGGAAGGACTGGGGTTTCAAAAGAAGTACAGCAAAATGACCTCAATTTTGTTAAAACCTGTTTATATTTTAAATTTAATGAAGGTGCCTGTTCTTGGTAAGGATCGCTAACAGCATGCCAAGTTGTAGCTTTCAAATTTTACCTGGTTTTAGTTTAGAACAGCAAAACACATAATCTTGCTTTAGGCTTTTGTTTTTGTAGTGTTTTCTAGTTGAACAGAACTGGAAAAGTTGATTTCAAAACCAGGAGTTATTTTTCTTTAAATGTAATAAAAATCGAGAGGCTAAACATGAACATCTCTTGTAGGCTTCCCTTTAGTTCCTTTGGTAATTAAGATTCAGTTTTAAAGCAGCACTGACACTATAATCATAATATTCTCAGGCATATTCACTCCTGTGACCCAACTGTGACATCATCTGTACAAACACTGAGTATTACACGTGAGGAGATGCAGTTGAATACATTGCAGAAGGCAATGAAATGTAATTTTAATTATGAGATATGGGCAACCAAAATCACTACCAACAGAATGCAGTCACCTCTGAGGATGAACACAATAATTTAGGAAGGAATTCTTCCCTTTGAGGGTGCTGAGGCACTGGCACAAGTTGCCCAGAGAAGCTGTGGCTGCTCCATCCCTGAGAGTGTTCCAGGCCAGGTTGGATGGGGCTTGGAGCAGCCTGGGCTAGTAGAAAGTGTCCCTGTCCATAGCAGAGGTGTGGAACGAAATGAGCTTTAAGGTCCCAAACTGTGCTGGATTCTATGATTCTATGAATTTCTGCATTGCTTGAAGCAGGTTTGGACAACTTAGGTATCCTTTTCTGCTTTTGCTATATCTTTCTAAATTTGACAACAGAATAAGTATTTTTTTAAAAGGACATAAAGTTATATATGACATTTGCACGTGGGGTTGGGTTTTTTCATACTTGCATGTGTGAAACAATGAGATTTGAGATTTTGCAAGAACACTTTGACAAATAACGTTCCTTGTTTGGCTCTTCTCTGGCTAGCTGGCTTTTTTTAAGGACATTCTTGCAGCCTTTTAGGTTAAAGATCATGTCTGAGAATCTATGGTATGGGACCTGACTCTACATTCATTGAAGCTGATGAGAGGAGGAGATGGAAGATTTGTTATTGGCAGGAGTTTGTTTTAGAAATACAATAATATTTTTGTTTAATTATGCTTGTCTTCTGCTTATAACTATGAAGACTAGTGTAAATCTGGCGGTTTTTCAAATAAGATAAAGGTCAAAATTCGCATTTTCTATGTGAGGAGGGCTGGCAGTGCAGTCATCATGTGGCTACAGGTATTATCTCTCAGACACTCTAAAGCAATTTTTCTTGATGTAGAGATAGGTTTTGTTTGGGAGTTTTCCCAATTTACGGATCGTATAGGCTAAATGTGAAAGTATAGGCCAGGTTGGTCGGGGCCGGGAGCAAGCTGGTCTAGGGGAGGGTGTCCCTGCCCAAAGCAGGGGGTTTGGAACTAGATGATCCTTAAGGTCCCTTCCAACCCAAACCAGACTGTGGTTCCATGATTTCCCAGCAAAGAAGGCTCCACAGGCTCTTTATAAACTCCTTGTCTTCCTAACAGCAGTAATGAGGGCAGAATTTGTCCCAGCAGTGGTTAACTGTGTTATCAGTCCTGTTGATGTTGAGTGAGTCAAAACAGAGCTCAGATTCTTCTCCTGGAAGCTTCTTGGGAACATGAGGAGTAAAAGTAGTAACATTTGGAAAAAGAAGGAGAAAAAAAAAGCTGGGGGAGAGCTGTAGTTCCCTGTACAATGGAGCAGCTTGCTTACAGAGTACAAAGAGCCACTTCTGCACAAGCTATTTTCAGGGAAAAGCTTCACATTCAGTGACTCACAAAAGCGAAGAGGCACCTTTTGATTTTAAGTTCAAGGTTTACATTAGTAATTTTGTCTGTTTTCTCTGTTAGTATTAATTAAATTGAGATAGTTTAATTAGTATTACTAAATTTGATCATTAGTAGTAATTCATTCTGCCTGCCATACTGCACAAATATGATGAAGCAGAAATAACTAAATTGTTTAATTTCATCTCATTTAATGACTTTACACTCCACCAGGACTTCCACTGGCATCTCACAGTATGTGTGAAAATCGCTTCAAGCTAGGCCAAGACCCAACTCCCTTTAGCCAACCATGTCTAATATGTCCCTTCTCATCCAAAAGCGGATCATGTGCCACAAAGGCTTTTCTCATTTCTCTACCAGAGAGCTGGCAACCTCCAGAGGCTGGGGTGGTCTTTCTCTGCCCCAGTCACCCAACTCCTGTATCATCCCAAACCCAGTGACCCCAGTGGAGCTGTATGGGACTCATTGGCCACTGTGTCCCTGGACAGGACAGGGCCTCCCCACAGTGCAACAGGAGAAGTCCCATCATGGATCCCCATGGGAGAAGTCCCATCATGGATCCCCAGGGCCAGGTCCCAGGGGCTGAGCACTTAGCACAAGCATGGTACATAACTTTCCATTTTTCTTAGAGAGGTTTAGCAAAATACAAAATCAGGACAAAATACAACACCAGGAAAAATGCAGCTGTCAAAATTTCCCACATTCAGGAGGGGTTTTTTTGTTCAGCTCAATGTGCTTTCTTTTTTTAAGGGGAGTTTTGGGAAGGGGGTTCCCTGCTGAATTGAGTCATTACTCCTCCAGCTCACTGTCTATTTTAATTTTAAGGTCAATGTGGCACAAGCACCAGAGTTGCCTCTGTGCTCCTATTTCTAGCCGTGTTAATTTGGAGACTGGTTTTGATCTCCTTGCCCAGTAACACCTAGGACTTGCCAAAACCCCAATTCCTCTTCCTTTTTTGCGGTCTCCAAACCCAGACTTTCTCTGCCCACTTCTCAAAACATGCTGTTGTCTTGGCCCCCTCATTCTGAGCTTCCCAGCTGTCTCTTTACCCAGTTTGTGCCCTGCCAGCCCCACTGTTGCTGCTGCCCACAGCCCAGTTCCTAGCCTGCTCCTCCTGGCCCCCCACGGACCCAGCCCCCCTGTTTCTTGCCCTGCTTTGATCAGGCTGTGGCTGCTCATTTAACCACTTCACCCCTGGGCAGCCAGTGTGGGCAGGGACCCAGTGCTGGGAGCTTTGGAGGGGGGGTGGAGGGAGTGCTTTCTCTTCCTTCCAGTCCAAGTTATTCTCTCCTCTTGCCTTCCTCTGTGTGCCCTGAAGTACTCTCAGGGCAGCCAAAAAAAGCAACCGAGCTACTTTTTGCAGTTGTAGATCAACTACCTTTTGATCCATGATGAGTCTTCTCCTGTTACACCGCAGGGAGCCCTTGGCCAGGGACGCAGTGGCCAGTGAGTCCCGTACAGCTCCATCAGGGCTGTCAGGGTTGGGCTGATACAGAAGGTGGGTGACTAGGACTGGGAAAGACCATCCTTTTTCAAATAAGCTAAAGGTTAAAATTCACATTTTCTGAAGGCTCTTTCTCTGAAGGCTGTTGTGGCTTCTCCTTGCTCTCTGCTCTCCAGTGGAGAAATGGGGGGGAAAAAGGCTGAAAACTACCTTTTATACCCCAAGCTGCAGAGTAAAGAGCCAGAGCCTCTGCAGCAGCTTGCTGGCAGAGCAGCCCATCCCACTGGGACCCCATGGCCCGTGGGCCCCTCATGTAGCTCCCATCGCTCACGACTCCCTGCCGGCACGGGACGGGGCAGGAGAGTTCCGGGGCAAACCCCTGAGTGTGTGTGTACGTGTGTGTCTGTGCGTGTGTGTGCTCGGGCTGTCTCGCTGCAAACAGAGCCTGGGAGGCCCAGGCTGGGGGTTGATTTTCTTTGGATGACTTTCCCCGATTGTCTAAAGCAATAAAAGTAAAGAAACTTTGGGGGGAAAAATGGTGGTTGAAGGGGAGCTTAGTTTTGCAGTCGTGGTGCAGGCAGAACTCCTGAGGCTTCAGGGGGGTTTTTTGCTCGCCTGAGGACTGCAGGAACTGGCTTAAATTGAATAAAACTGTAAGTACAGTATCAGGGACAGGGTAACAAGGAGTTCTGCAAAAGCAACACCACCGGAAAGCACAATGAAGAATAGAGCGGGTTACGCCGCGGTGAAAGTATGTACTGGTTGTTATAACACCGTGCCTCCAGAATAAATTATGTCCCTTTAAAAAGTAATACTTTAACTGTGGAGCTATATAGAGACAATTAAGACGATATTGTTCTCCTCATTTCCCTCCCACCCCCCCCTCTCTGCAGTAGCTCTGTGGAAACTTTTAATGCTGCAGCTTGAAACTTGGGCCTCTGGGTCTGAAATGCCTGAGAAAGCACTGCGGGCTCTAACTGTAAAACATTCCTTCGGCGGGC
>NW_008651161.1:127477-134227 GCF_000695815.1 Acanthisitta chloris
GTTCAGAGGGATCACATGGAAATGAGGGCTGGCTGCAGGCTCCCGAGGAGCGGTTTATTTCCCTTAAACCTGAACTTGAACTTGTGAGCACACAGCCAGAGCCTGGGATGGGCTGAACGCAGCAGTGAGGGGCTGGGAGAGGGGCTGCCGCCAGCCTCGTGCACCCACCATCAGGTCTGGGGTGTCTCCATGCACCCCCAGGCTTTGTGCCACATCCAGGGTCGCTGTAGTTTGGGGAGCAGACTCATGGTGTTCCCAAAGGGATTGCTTTTATCCAGCCCAAATGATGGAAAGTCCCGTTGCAGGAGTGTGTTTGCCATCCCAGTTTCCACGGGAGTTCCCAGCATGAAGTTATAAGCAGATCCAAGTCCCAATGCACATTTTATTTCATAAAAGGAAAAGAAATGAGTGAGGTTCAGTGTAAGAAATATGGAAATGTTGCACTCTCGAGCAAATTTAACTGTGCTTCCAGCAGAGGAAAAATACAGGGCTGTCGAGAAACGAGGCGTAAAGTGCAGGACTCAATCCCCCTCGCAGCACATTCGCTTTTACATAGTAGCTGCAAACCTTGAGGAGGGTTTTAAAGTTGGTTTTGTTCCTTTGATTCCATGTATCCCGCTGTTTTCTTCTTCTCTTGCAAAAGTGTGTACCAGGGGGCAAGCGAGGTGCCTGTGCCAAAGGGTGTCACCCAGGTGTGGTGGCAGAGGCGGCCAGCCACAGGCATGAGGCAGCTTCCTCCCCCTCTCCCTGCAGCTGGACTTGGCCGGGGGGTCATATTTTGGTCATTTCTGATTACTCCCGAATAATTTTGGCTATGTTTATAGCAAAACTTTGAAAGGATGAATGGGTGAAAAAAAACCCTTTTGGCAGTAACTCAGGAAATATCTACAAAGATGTCCTTTCTGGAGCGAGATCTTATTTCAGGGTTTGTGTTAGGATCATTTTTATTCTGTGACAGCACATAAAGAGAGCGGGACAGAGCAGTGAGGTCTGGCATAGCTAAAATCCCTTCTGTATGTGTGAGGTTATATAGTTTATCAATGCAGAAACCACCACAGGCTTGGAAAAGTAAACAGCTGGCTTGGGTCTGTGCTCTGCGCTTCAGAGTTGTCTGGTGGATTTAAATGGCTCGCCTGCGATTTTCAGAGCGGGGCAAATATAGAGAGTTTTTCTTTTAAACATGTCAAAAGATTTTTTGCAGGCATTTGTTTTCATAGTTCCTTTTTATTTGTTGCGAATTTCCTTTCTGATTCATTTTGGTTTATTTTACTTTTACAAATGGCTTCGCTGCCACCAGCAAGTCTGCCAATAAATAATAATAATGAGAAAAAAAGTTTCTATCCCAGTCAGAAAAACCTTATGGCAGCGACAAATATCAGAGAAAGCTATCGTCTCTCTCAAAGATTTCATCTCACCCTCCACTTAATCCGCTTGCTGTACCTCAGATCTCAAGTAACTTTCATACTGTGGGCTCACTTTAATGGATAGAATCTATTTTTCATGAAAAAAGCAGGAAATAAGCTGTCTTTCGTACAAAGATTTACAAAATGTAATCATTGTTGAAATATTCTCTTTGAACTGCCTTGTCCGCAGGGGTGTCTGGCTCCCAATACCCCCGTTTCTTTAGAACACCCTTACAAGTTCTTCTGGTAGATCAGGTACACTGGTGGTTCTGGTCTTTGATGTCTTGAATGAATGAAAGAAAAGCATAATAAAAGAGAGCTGTTGATCAAGCATAAAATACTCTTTAAGCTGACAGAATGGCAGAGTTAACACATTCTAAGCTGCTTTTAGGTTTTTCCTTTTTTCCTCACATTTTCCTGTGCTTTGTGTACAGTGGGGGTTTTTATTTTTTGAGAAGTCTCTGATCTATGTAGTATGCCGTCCTCTAACAAAAACCAAAATGGGATTGTTTCTCTCTCTTTCTCCCTTTCTTTTTCCCCTCTCTCTTTCACTCCACTATCTTTTTTTTTCCCCGGTTTTTTTTTTTAACAGCAAAGTTTAGTGTGGCTGCAGTCAGACTTCAGCCGACCACGCAAAGTTTAGGAGTTATTTTGCAGATTTCAAAGTCAATTTACTAACAAATAAATGCACTTTGACACTTGACTATTTAGAAAACTGAAGGAAAAGTACAACTGGCAAAATGTTCCCCAACTAAAAGGAAGACCCTGTGCCTAAAAGCAATTTTGTAAACTGAAAGACGGGCAGGAAAATGACCTCATTGTGAGAGAACTTTCTTTTAGAGGCAGAGAAAAGGGAAAGTTTTCTTCCTGTAGATCTAATTTAGATCTTAAGTTCCCATACATTATTTATACATCATATTCAGAGTGCCAGCCTACTCTGCTGGCTGGGTTACATTTCAAACATTTGCCATTGATAAGTCTTTGCTGTATTATATTCAGGCTAAATGCGAATATGTCATAGCGCAGTCAATCTTTAATCCACTGAGCTCCAGGTCGGGGCGGCAGGGGGTCCGGCGCTCAGAGCATTGCTTTATACTGAAGAAACATCTGGGGCCAGCTGGGACACTTTACTGGAACATTCAGATGTCTGGAACAACAGCAGGAGTTACTGTATGAGTGTGTTTTCATAGGTTTGAGAGGGTTTGGGGTGACTTATTTAAAAACACTAGCTGTTCCCAACTTGAGGTTTGAACCCAAGCAGAAATCTTGCCTGAAGTGAGTTTGTTGGTCTCAGGAGAGAAGTGGTTTGGACTACTATACATTTTTAATAGTCAGCAGGCAAAAGTCCATATTACAAAATTATTGCACGTAATTTAATGCAGTTTGCCACAATTGGCATTCCCGCAAAAACTATTGGATGCAGAGCTACTGTACACATCGCCTGGAGACAAGTGTCCCCCCCGGGATGAGTTTTATCTGCCTCAAGACAGTATAAATGTGCTCAATGTGGGGCGTGAAACCCTCCCGGGTCCGGATGTTGGACAACCAGAAGATTCTCTCACTGTTTTATGTCCCTTTGGGGATGACCAACATGCTACTTATGTCCCTGTTGGTATTTCATGCTGGAAAATATAATTACTAAATAATTAATCCCAGCTCTGAGAAAATAACTTCCATAGGCACAAAGGTGACCTTGTCTTTAATATCCACCTTTCGGTCCTATGCAGTAGGATCAAATTTCATGCCTGGAGAAACTCTGGAGAAAGCACTAGAAAACTGGGAAGAATTCAGACATGGGGTAAACCAAAGGCAGTTGCTTTATCTGCAGGAGCCCTCCAGCCAGTCGCACCAGAAGCTGAACTGCCACTGCCTTCCTTCACCCTGGCAACCCTTTTGAAATGGTATCAAAGCCCAAGTTTTGGCCCCTTGCTTTCACATGTTGCACTGTGGGGAAGAGCCTTCCCGGGACCTCTCACAAGGTGATGCCGAAAGGACCAGTTTGCTGCCGAGCTGTTTACATTCTCATTTTATCTTTGCAACCAGAAGGACTCATCACCCCAATTCACCTTCTCGGGGTTGATGTTTGTGAGACCCTTGAAGTTCTTGAGGTGACTGAAATGTCATCCCCAAACAAACTGATGCACCGCGATGAGTCCTCGCAGGTGCTGGCGGTCGTGGCTCGGGTTCAGCTCGGCTGCCCAAACAGCCTCTTTGCCGGCGAGCTCTAAAGCTGTGCAGTTTTCTTTTATTTAGGTTCTTATCAAAGGTGGGTTTTCCCGCCCAGGCCCGGGCAGCAATAGCTTCCTGCACATGCAGACGTGCCCGGGGCAGCAACGGCCGCAGCGCCGCGGCAGCTGCGTTTGAAGTCCTGATGGCAACGACCTGTCCCGCCGCCGGGCAGACAAACTGGGCTGAAACCTAAAGAAAATGGCTAGCACAGAGCAGGTCTGAGCCCTGAGTGGGTTAGAGGAAGCCAAAGCTCCTATGTGTGGAGTTTGTCAGAGTTTCAAACGTGTGAATGTCCTTAAATAACCTACATCGCCTGGAGAAATAAGCCAACTGTCACACCCAGTTCTGGATTCCACATTAACAACCTCCTTCCGCAGCGTTAAACTTTGCCCTTGAGGACTTTTGTTTAACTTCTTAATTCAAAAAACAGATAGGGAGGGTGTACAGCCCCGACTTTCTGCACGAGCTGAAAGGTCCCATTGTTGGGGCAGGAGATGTGCAGGTAGAAGCAAATTGAACAAGTTTGGGTTTGATTGTCGTTCTGGTTTGAAACACGTGAACGGCGCTCGCGGCGAGGCCGGGAGCTGGGGTGAGGGACGGCGTGCAGGAAGGCTGGTTTAAGGAGGTTTTAATGAACAATAGGCCTGTTCCTGGGCTCCTGATGTGGGCAGAAACTGCTACTGGAGTCAGTGAGGCACTTTGAGCTTTTCTGCTGTTAACTATCCTAAATTGCAGAGTGTTTCTTTGCTGTTCTTCCCATACAAAGGATCCAATTGTCAGAAGTGGCTGGAGGATTTTTCTGTGTCTCTGCTATCTCCAGAAGAGCATAAGCAACAAATAGACTTGCACTATCAAAGAACCATAATTGCTATCTCAGACTTCCTGTTTAGGATTCAGTCAAGTAGATATTGTTTATGGATCATAAAACCTTACTACTGTGAGGATTCTCAGATACTGGCAGCACCGAGTTTCAACTTTCATGGTGCTGTAAATTAGGGGAGGGGGGAGGAAAGTGTGATAATACTCCTCAGAGAACAGTAAAATAGAGCTCTGCAATGGTTAAATGGAATTTTATAAGCACGTTCAGTGTGGAACTGTTTTGCATTACATGAGTTGAATACCTTAGAGATGACACACATCTGCAGGCACTTTATTAAATCCTTAGTCAGCACTTTTCAACCTGATGAGATTACTTCTTCATTTGACTGGAGAAAGGGAAGGGAAGATCTCGTACCGGACTGCAGAATTCTTTCTGATGTTTCACCTTGAGCACTGGGGAAGGACAGTGAGATGCTCGGCAGGACAATACAGACCCGTAGTGGCACCAACAACTGTGTGGCAGCAATTTCACTGAGTAGGACATTTAGCTCCAGTGGGTTCATTTAGCTCTAAACTCACTGGGATAACAGGACTGCAAAGTAAATAAAAGGGAAATAAAATACCAGCTCTTTTATGAAAACACACGGAGATAATATCATCCTGACTGTATTGTGATAGTGCCCATGATTTAAATGCATATTTTAAACTAAGAAAGGCAATACGGCCTTCTCCATCTGGATGCAGTCGGATAGGTTACAGAACTGAGGGGATAAAATGAGTAAGGTGGTTAGACATTGAGCAGAGCTCTAAAACAAGGCATAAAATACTTCAGCCATCTGAAAGTAGGGATCCAGGCTCCTTTTTTCCCCTCTAAGCCCCCTAATCATGCAAAAAAAACCCCAACTTGACAGATCCCAACTATCGGGTCTCCGAGTGCCTAATACGCTTCCTAGACGTTTTCATTTGAGGCACGGAGGTCTCCTCTCCCTCGCAGAGAAGTTTCACAGGTGCTTCAGGGGAACAATGGTGCTCTTCAGCCCTAATCCTGGAAGACTTAGGCGTGTATAGGAGGCTTGAGGGGGATATGAGATCTTAATATTAAAATGATTAGCAGAAAAAGGAGGATCATTCTGTGTGTGCATTTCAGCTGTAAGATGCTCTAAATTAAACCGCTGTCCCGAGAGCAGTGCTGGTGGGATCTGCTGGGTAAATGCACTCTCTGTCTCGCTGTTCTGCTGCCTCAGCCCATAAAACATCTCATCCAAGTGGGGCTGCAGGAGCAGGCGAAGCGGGACGCAGCTGTTGGCGAAGCGCTCGGAGTTTGGGTCCTGTAAAAGCAGCTTTTCAGCCGAGGTGATGCAGAGTCCCAGCAAGGAAGTTTTAAAACTTGCCGTGTGGTTTGGTTTGTGTCGATCCTGTAAGGGTTAATTAAGTTTTTCATTGGTATTAAGGCCGAGCAGTGTCTGCAGGAGTCATATTGACACCCTAGTGCATGGTAACTCTACTCCTTTATTGACATGTTGCTAGTCAGGAGCACAATAGCTCTCTGTGTCTGCAAATCATTGCTAAAATCATCTCAAGGAAAAAAAAAGTTTGAAAGCCCAACGCGAGACAAAGGCCCCAGAGCTGCACTGCGCCGCTCAAAACTCCCGAGTCAGCAACTTCTATTGATTAAAAACTAACCTTTAAAGTAACTCGCAGAGTGTGTGGTTAGCATTTAAATTTAAACATGTCATGAGTTGATTTGTGTTACTGAATACCAACTCCGAAGGAGTTACATTCACATCAGATTTTTTTTTTCTAATTCCCTTAAGCAGCTAAAGTATTTCATGAAATGTCAATAGGGCAGGGGGGAAAAAAAAGGTGTTTTGGAGGGAGGGGACTCGCGCCCAGCCTCGCCGTTTCTTTTCCCATGCAAATAGTCACCCCAAAAAGAAAAGTGTGGGGAGCGACACACAATAATTAGACCTTTGTCTAACTTTCCCAAGTGCCAGAGAAAGACAGATTAATTAAATATACAACAGTGTTGGTTTTTGGAGTGGGGGTCTCTCTTGCTGTGGAGGTCATAAATTAGGCAGAATAAATAGTTGAGTGTGCTGGGAGCGGGGCTCGACGTCAGCGCGGCTGGCGGCGGTGGGAGGGCGCAGCGCAGCGCTTGCGGATGGCGGTCACGTCTGGGGCTGTCTGGTTGCTCCTAGCAACGAGACATGATGTAACACCGGGATGAACTTGAACTTGGGGGACTTGAAAAGGGAACAATAGACCAGAGCAATCAATAAAGCCTATTTCAGTGAAGGAT
>NW_008651162.1:0-14303 GCF_000695815.1 Acanthisitta chloris
AGGGAGGGAGGGAGGGAGGGGTTTCATTTGGGAAAAAAAAGCCTTTTGTTTCAGTTCTTTTAGTTTTGACCTTCCTATCAAATGTTCAAACCCAAAACATTGCTCAGACCTGTGTTTTCCTACTTTAAAACTCCAGTGTGGTTTTGCAGATTTTCATCATCTCTCACTTCAGCTCTTGCATTTCTCACTTCACAGACCTTCTGCCTTCTCTTGCATCGTCTATGGCTGTAATTCACATCTCTTCAGCTTCCTTGCCCTCCTTTACCTTCTCTGAGCAACTCTGCTATGCCTGTGTCCTGTTGCTGTTCTCCATTTAGCTACAGTCCACCTTTTCTTAAATCCTGTTGTCTAAGGGAAAGTGAACTGTTGCAAGGACAGACTCTGTTTTGATATTACTAAAAACAGTAAAACATCTGAGAAAATTTAGAATCATAGAATCACAGAACAGTTTGGGTTGGAAGTGACTTTAAACATCATCCCGTTCCAATCCCACTGCCATGGACAGGGACATCTTCCACTTGACCAGGTTGCTCAAAGCCTCATCCAAGCCAGTCTTGAACACTTCCAGGGATGGGGCAGCCACAGCATTCTGTTCTGCTGCCTCACTACCCTCACCCTCAACTTAGTGTAAGACAGACGTGGGCTAGCTCCTCTTAATGACCTTTAGAATCATAGAATCACTAAGGTTGGAAAAGACGTACAAGATCATCAAGTCCAAGCTTTGTCTGAACATCACCATGTCAACTAAATCATAGCAGCAAGTGCCACATCTACTTGTTTTTTGAACATTTCCACTGTACATGTTTTGCAGCTTAGAGCATGGGCAGAGGTGACCCATGGCCACGCTACCTCACTGGAGGACTTAGCAAGTATTTATTGAACTGTGGCAAGCAATGGGATAGTACTTTTTTTGTAGAGCACAGGCAGATAAAACTCATACCTTCACTGCTTTTGTCCAATGGATCTTCCTGAGATTTTTAATCTATCATGAATGACTGCACGCCAAATATTTAGGCAGATAAATTAGATTCTGAGATTTTTAATTTATCATGAATGACTGCATGCCAAATATTTAGGCAGATAAATTAGATACACGCTAACTCTTAGAGAAGCAATCACCTCTTTCTGTAAGAATTTGTTTGCTTGGGAGATTGCAGGAAATTAATTCCAAATTAACTTTTAATGGTTTAACGAAGCAATGTAAATGCATATTATTAGGAAATCAGTATGTATATGATTTAGCTTACTTTCAGTCACTTTACATCCATATAGTTATGTAATTTGAACAAGCTGTCCTAATTTTTGCTCTAGAGATGAGCTCTGAGTCTTTCAGAAGTGGCAGATCTCTTTGGTACTATCAAAAGCCACGGTCCAAAATCTTAAGAACAGATGTAGTCAGAGATGTTTCCATTGAAAATTCTGGTCTCTGTGTAAAGAAAAAATCCCAAAAAGCTATGTTGGGATAAAAAATCTAAATAAAGAAAAATTTCAGTTTTAAAAACAATATTCTAATTTAAGGCTGTTTAGCTATGTAACTCCTCAAAAGGAAGTGTATTTTTCTTTTTTGTTTTTTTACCAATTTTTGCATGCCAGAAATTTACATAATCTGAGAACATTCAATTAAAAAGAAAATATGGTAAAGTTTAAGCCACATAATTTATAAATCACAAGAAAATTCTTTAGGAGACAAAATTCTCTTTTTGTCTTCATTCTACCATCTCTAGCATTTTAGGGACTACTTAAGTCAATGGCTCTGACCATTTAGAGGGGATTCTAAGACTTGTACCCAGAGAAATTGCAGTATTCAGGCAGCCTTGCCTTTGGGCTTCTGTTTTTGATTTTGTTTCTGATGTGCTTATTGCAGAACCAAGTGAAATGGAGACGTTTCCTTCCACTGTGTTGAAATTCCTGAAAGAAAGCAAAAGAAAGCCCAAGGGATACAAATCCACAGCTTCCCACTCTGAGTGGGAAGTCCTTTAGCTTTACCCTTAGGAACGTGAAATTTAAAAAAAATATAGTGAAACATTTACTGAATATATTTTTAAAATCTTCAGCTCAAATTTTGGTATCAGGTGACAACAACAGGAGGGACAGACATTGCCTCTGAAGGCACCAGAGGGGAAAAACTGAGAGTGCAAATCTGACACTAAATGATGATGAAAAGGAAATAAGAGAAGATCTGGTCCTCTTTATCACCAGACAAATCTCGCTGTTATTGTAATCATGGGCCAGCTGGGATAATTGAGACCCCATAACGGAACAAGGAACATGGCCACCAGCAAATTATGTTATTGCAAAGGGAGGAATCCATGTCGGATGCAGACACTTGGGGTGCAGTTGTATGCATCTGCCTGGTGACACTGGGTTCATTTCGCAGCATATGGACACTCCAAGGGTGCAATTCATCTCATCACACACATCCAAAAAAGGTCAGATAAATCACGGCATAGATATACCTCTCTCCAGTGAC
Source organism: Acanthisitta chloris (assembly GCF_000695815.1). Taxonomy (NCBI): domain Eukaryota; kingdom Metazoa; phylum Chordata; class Aves; order Passeriformes; family Acanthisittidae; genus Acanthisitta; species Acanthisitta chloris. The sequence goes on from NW_008651162.1 coordinate 2,471, forward strand.
ACAAAAGGGAACTTCAGTGACCAGCATCCACCTCACATGGATGCAGAGGACAGCAGTATCAGCCTTAAATCCTCAATCGCTCAAAACAAATTGTTCACTGTATATGAAGTCTAATTTTATAGGGTTTTTTTACAGTGCTTTTTGTCTTTCTATAGAAATGAACACTCTTAAATTGTGGCCTGTAAAATATCCCATTAACCTCCAAGGGTAGTGATTTTTTATTCAGAAGTTATTAACTGAGTTTATACTGTGGAAAAGTTACAGATGGACATTTAGCATGTCTGCAATGGGAACAAAAATATTAACTAGGAAATGTTTCCAGTTTCTGATTAGGATGGACTTTAGGATGGAACAAAAAAGTCTCATGCTGCAGGGCCACCTATTCAAACTTTGCTTGGCTCAGGTAAGCTGTTACTAAATACCAACTAAAATGAAATTGTTTACAATTATTATTCAGTTCTTAATGGCCCTGTATCAAAACTACCACCACACTGCTGACAACATTATTTGCTAACCTCCACATGCTACTGTTCTCTTCTGCCAATAAATTTAAAATCATGCAATAGCTTGTGGTCGCACCTTGCACTATGCCATGTGGACTACAGACCTAAAATAGTACATGTTAAATCTGTAGACTATATCTTTAGATTATTCTTACAAAGGATCATATTTTGCACCTGGGAGAAGTGGGAAAATCCCATGACTGACATAGCAAGCATGTCATCTATCATAAGGTCATAAAGTTACAGGACAAGGGGGAATGGTTTCAAATTGAAAAAGAGTAGGTTTAGGTTAGGTATTAGGAAGAAATTCTTCACTGTGAGGGTGGAGAGGCACTTGAACAAGTTTGCCTAGGGAAGTTGTGGCTGCCCCATCCCTGCAAGTGTTCAAGCTCAGGTTGGATGGGGCTCTGAGCAACCTGGTCTAGTGGAAGGTGTCCCTGTTCATGGATGGGGGTTTGGAGCTAGATGATCTTTAAGGTCCCTTCAAACCCAAACCCAAACCATTCATGTAATTTCTGTGCAAGTACAGCCGTCATTCTGCTATAACACTGATTATTTGACCATTTTGCATATTGAAAAAACAAAACTGATAAATTGATTTCATGGAGCGGCCAGACTGAAGGGAATTTCTAGTCAAAAAAATGATTGTTTGGGAAATCTGAACACATTGCCTCCTAATCTCATGTACAGACTTTGTGATACAAAGGTGTAATTTCTGTGCAAGTACAGCCGTCATTCTGCTATAACACTGATTATTTGACCATTTTGCATATTGAAAAAACAAAACTGATAAATTGATTTCATGGAGCGGCCAGACTGAAGGGAATTTCTAGTCAAAAAAATGATTGTTTGGGAAATCTGAACACATTGCCTCCTAATCTCATGTACAGACTTTGTGATACAAAGGAGATGCAAAGCAATGTAAGAAACTACTTGGTCTTCCTTGGGTGCCCAATAACATTTTAAAAAAGAATAAAACAAAACCTGAGTAACAGTGCCAGATACATGCTAGTTCTGAGAAGTTTTTTTATGTAGTAGATGATACATTATTAACAGACTCTTAGCAGTTTCTTCTAAGTTCATATATTTTTTTTACATTTTCTACTGGCAAAAAGAATTAGAAGGGGAAAGAATAGTAAAATTGAATTTCTTGACTTCTCAGTGCCTTTGATTGATAGGCAAAGACAAGTAGAGATGAGAAGGGTGAAAAGATCCTCATCTGACTGTGTTATCCTTTACCAAAATATAATTAATCTAGTTGTGAAATAGACATGAGTTTTCTGCTTCAAACACTTAATTTTACTTGCATTTATATATTCACAGAGGACAATTATATTTAAAAGAACCCTCTTTAATTCAATACCTGCAATCTATCAATTAATGGCTTGTTGTTGTGCCTATTGTCCTCAGGTGGTGTGGGTGTCTTTCCATTTACCAGGCAATCTGTGTAGTTGCCACCAATTCCAGGAAAATTATAGTCAGCCATTTAATCACTTTTCATAGAGTTGGTTTTTAATATTAGTGAAGCAGTCTTGCCTACCTACTTTATCATGTTTCTGAAAAAAATATCTGCTAGGGAGGTATTTTTTTCTAGAATTCTGGGACAGCCACATTTAAGGGATGGAGGGAAGGACAAATGATCAAAACTATTAAATTTAATTGAAAGAAAAGAAACAAAGCAACATTGTCTGAAATGAACAAAAAAGAACAGTTAATTAAGTGCTCCACTCCTGCACTATAATATTCTCTTTCTTTCAAAGAGTCTTCACTCTAAGAAGAAGAAATGCATGCGTTAGCCTCCTAAATCCAATTCTGTTTTTTTCAGTTAACATTCGTGAAACATAGCCTTGAATTCATACAACTTCACTGTTGGCATTGTTTGCAGCATTTCATTTGGTAATATTGTTGCCCTTGACACCCTTCAGAGGACAAATTAATTCTTAAATATACTGATTCACCTCCTGGAGGCAAGTGTCTCCTTCCATGAAGAATATATTCCAGACTCTCTTTTCCAGATATGATAATTGACAAAAAAAAGGAAAAAAATCCTATCTCTTGTCATTATCAAATATATTCCAAAAAGTGTACAAAGTTACTGATTGGACTAAAGAGTGTTTTGCAGCTAGCCAAAGCTGGTACAGCATTTGAGGCATGACTGATAAATCATTTTGCAACTTTCTCACCCATGTCCCAAATGATGGGATTCCATTGCTTAAACTTAGTTGTCTAGTGTTATAGAAAATTCCCTGGGATATCCCATTTGGTCTTGAGTTGCTGTTTCAGAAGTTGCTCAGTCATATCTACGAGCAACATGGGAATGTTTTGGATAACCTGGCATGTCTAAAGCACCACTTCAGTATTTAGGCAATTGAATTCTTTCTCCTCTTTCCAATCCAGCACTGTAGCAGCATCCTTATCAACAAGAAAATTTATGAGCTGAGTGATGAGAAGCATAAATTCACAGAGGGTGGAAAAAAGAAACTCTAAGATGTGGTAATCTCAATATTTATATACAAGCCATGAAGCCTGGGTAGCTACAGTCCCTCTGTCTAACTCCAAGCTGTTTCAGAGCTTGGAGCACACCCCATGAATATGAAATGAACTGATAACTTCCTAATTATTTCTATGAGGCTCATCCATGTGATATGAAACTAGGTGCTGTTGCTGGAGTTTTTATTTTTGAGGAGAGGCTTGAAATTTAAAAAAAAAAATCTAATAAGGTTTTTGTACTACCATACAAGCAACTTCCAGTCAACTTTACCTGTCATAAAAAATTCACTCTCACTTTCGTCCTTGTCTTATGGCTGACTGTTCATGTACAAAGATTCTGAGAGAGGCATTTGAGGTTTTTCATATGCATATTTATATGTTACTGTGTGCACAGAAATGTAGGCATTCAGAGCATCCTCAGTGATTACCTTCCTTTAAGAGCAGGGATCAAAACAGGGAATTCTGTCCTTACAAGTGTTCTAGTACTTGAAGTATTGCCAGAGTATTACCACATGCTTTGGACATCTCTCTCCATATGCAGTGGGCAGTATTTGGATCATATTCATCCAAACATAGTGATTATTTGATGAATGATCATAAGAAGTGCATTAGGTGACATATTGTGGCCTGTGATAGTTAGGAAATCTAGCCTAATAACCATGAATTTGGAATTATATTCAAAGCAGTGAATGGTTTGAATATGCCCATGGATTTTTTTTTCTATGGATGAGACAAGATGAAAATCTTTTGTGCTGATCTTAATTGTATCCAAATTTGGATAAGTGACCAAACTGTCTCCCATGATTCAGTGCTGATAGACTTTGCTCTTGTGGTAAGGGACTTCTTGGTGCTGGACAGTTAGGACTGCCAAATACGTTAGTCTAGAAAATGAAAATTTCAACTTTCTCCTTTTGTTGCGTTGCATGAGACAATGCAGGGCACAATAAGAAAGATTTCTAATCCTTATTTGATTTAATGTGCATGTGTTCTTGTAAATTATTGGTGCTTAATATTTCCATAGTACTTTATTTTTAATGACTGCTTTCTAAAATAAAGCATTGGGGTTTATATGTGGTTCCTTCTCTACAAATCATTGGCCTGTCCTAAGTATGGAGGTAGAATAAACAACTGGAGAAGTCCTTCCTGCCTCACAAACTTTAAAATTAAATTACTTAGAAATGGTCACACTTCTGGGTATGTTCTGCAACAGCACTTCCTTAATATGTGTTAACACTCAGAAAAACACATGGAAAGGACCAAGAAAATAAAATCCATAGGATGGAACTCTTTTCATTCAACTGCAGTCAACTGGGTAGAGAAAATTCAGTGAAAGAAAATGCTGTGTTCTTATTATTTAATCATGGAGAGAAGGGCAGGATTTGGTTACCTGGATATAGATGTTGGGTGATGTGTCAGCTGTGTACTGTATCCCAGCTGGACTCCAGACCCTCCTCTGTGCAGGGTCAGGGCTCCCTGTGTCACGTCTTTCATGCAGAGAGAATCCATATGATGGATGGGAGGCATCCTCTGCCCAGCACCCTACTGGGAATCTCTGCATGCAGAGGATGCTGGGACTGGTGCTTAATATGTTATATCCTTTCACTGAACCTGGTTGAGAAGCAGGAGATGAGAATGCCTTATTTCCGACTGGGGCAAGGTCATTTTTCCATGAGGGCAACAGAGTAGGATGGGGTAAACAAGGAGAGATGAGCTGCTCCAGGCACTGGGAGTCACTGGGGCAAAACCAGAACCAGGGGTCAAAATGGTGGAAAGAACAAGAAGGCTCTTGACCCAGAGCTTATAGAGGGAAGATAGAAGAAAGAGAGAGAGATGGACAGGGATGGGATTTTTTTCAAACTCTTCTATCTTTTTACTAAAAAGTTATGTGGCTTATCTATATTAAAAAGTTTGAGGATGGCCTTCATATTCTTATAAAACTTAAGTCTGGTGGTTTTGGGCCCCTCTGTTTAAGAAGGAAGTGCTGAAAGACCAGCTTTAAACCCTGGCTGACTGGGACTCATCAAAGATACTTTTCAGACCCATGAGAAAATTGCCCTCTGAAGCATGAGGCCATAAAGCCACTATAAATATCTTCATTTGCCACTCCACCTATTCTTCTCCCTACCTCCCCTTCCTCTGCTTGTCAGTTCTTGATCTCTTTCACCTTCCTAGTGCTGCTTCTTCTGTACTCCTAGAAGTCAAGCTTTCCTGGGAATGAATATATATAAGCAATTAAGTTCCTACCATATTTATTCTATAACCTACCTCAGAGTCTTATGCCACTCTGAGATGAGGTGAAAGATCACATAGAGAGGGGCGCTGTTTCAAGTGAGTGTCTCGGGGGACACTAATCTGAGGTGGCTGCTATAGAGAATCATTAACCCATTATTATAGAATAAATATCATGTGAGTCAGGAGAAGGTCATACCAATCCTCTCTCTTTTTGTAAACTATCTTTAAAGTGACTGGTCAATGTCATGTCTCACCTGCTTACCTACAAAGCTGTTTGCATTTATCTGTCTGCTTATGATGCAGTGCAGTAAATCTGAAAAGTAATGCTGTCTCCATCATGAAGTTGTAGCATTGTCCTGTACCCTTGTTGCCTTCCCAGAAAACTATTATGTGTAAGGAAAAATCTTCATTATTTCTACTCTAAAGTAGTTTAAATCTAAAGAAGAATGATGTTATCATTACTATTAAATTCTTTATTCCCTCCCTTATAACACAAACAAATGTGTACTGGCTACTGAATTAAGACAATTTCAAGAGGATATTTAGCCAAAGAAAATCCACATTTGAAATAAAGAAATATTTTTCGTCCATTCTTGATCACTGCAATTTCCTTTCAGAATTTCCAACCTATTGTCCTGTTTGTGTTACAGCATTTTATAGTAAATATCACTGTCAAAGTTGCAAAGTGCTTGCCTTTAAAAATATCTCTGCTGGCAGAGGCACCCGAAACAGATGCAAACTGTTCCTCGAAAAAAGCTAAATAACTTGGTCTTTAGCCTTTATTTTCCCAGGGGATTTGGCTTTCTCTAGTCTTTTCTGGCAAAAAGCTTATTTTATCCTTTACTTTCAAAGGCCATATTTGCATGAAACTAAAGCAGTCCCTTAAGACAAGGAGGAGCAGCAGTTCCTGCTTGTCTAAACCTGGTCATTGAACAGAAATATCAGTCTACGAAGCTGTTTCAATCTGGAAACCTGATCTGTTTGAATGACAAAAGGTTGGATTTAATTACAACTGGACCAATTTTAGCAGGTGGAGTGGGAGTAAAATTTTGTTGTGATTTATAAAAGAACCTAAAGTGTGATGTGTGGTGTATTGTGCATCCACCTGACGTCAAATGATCTGCACTCCCCAACTGTCATGGAAGCTCCCATCTTTGTTGACCTACAAATAATTGCAGATAAACAGGTGGTACAGGGGGTGGGTGTTTGAGGATAGAGAAAGACTTATGAGTGGGGAGTGATAATTTGCAAGGGACTGAGACTTTTCACAAAATTCACAATTTGAGGGAATTTTTAATGATTTGACTCAATGAGGTCTTTTCCAACCTAAATGATTCTATGATTCTATTCTATGTATAAACATAATCAAAAACAGGAAAAAGAAAACTTTTAAAAGGTCCAAAGACTGATGTTCAATACAAGTTTTAAAATTCTTTGTTTTGCAACTGGAATTCTGTTTCAGAAATTAACCATTTCAAAATAGTGGTGGCATTTGAAATGGAGGAACAATGCTAAAATGAACAATATAATTTTCAGTTAAATAAAATATTTTCTATTGGCCTGAATGCTACTTTCAAAGGAAATGCATATTACTTGACAAGAAAATGCGCATTTTGGTTTGACTCCACAAGAATACATAGTGAATTTATATATATACATCAATTTTATATCTATACAATATTTATTTACTTGTATCTGGTTATCAAGACTAATGGTCTCTCATTTCTGATCTGTGAGTTAATGCAAATTTCATAAACACATGAGTTGAGGGGAGGGACTAGGGAAAACAGTTTGATTTTTTTAGCTTTGGGAAGGCATGAGCTCCGTTCAGAACAATACCCACTTCTAACCTCTGGATGCACAGATATCTACAGGGCCAACTTGTTGAATCCATCATAACAATACTTCCGTTTATCCCTTTGATGGGGAATTGTCACTGAAATAGATGCTTTGACTAAATAGTTATGTACAGCTGGTAACTAATGCATGGTTGTCTGTAGAAGCCTGAACAAGGTTTAATGGAGCTTTATTGCTTTTCACACAGCTCTATTGTTTTCAGCTCTATTGTCCTATATTATCTACCAAGATTATTTTTAATACTTTTGACATGTCTGTTATTAGAAAAACACATCTGCTGGTCTTTGAGACCTAACTATTCCTCTGCTCATGGACTGCTGGATGTAAGGCTACTGTTTTTCCCATTTTGGGGTCCAGCCATGGATAGAGCTGAATGTGTAATCCAAATGCATGCATTGTGTATGAGCACAGTTGGTCATTCAGATCAGCACAAACAGAGAACCGTAACTTTACCAACACCGCAGAAATAGAAGCAGTGGACTTTGGTAACATTGATGGCCCCATCCTTCACTTTCCTCTTCAGTTGGTCAGGCTTCAAGTTTATTCCCATTTCATAGCCTACTGCTTCTCCACTTTTCCATCTTTCTCCATCCACCTTTTCTCTGCTTTTGCCTCTTCACAAATAGACAATCTGCACCCAATTGTTTCTCTCTATTGGCCCCAGTTTTGTCAAATCTGAACTCAAGTATTGTATTTCTGGTATAGTTACTCATGTAATCTCACTATTATCCACTATTACTCTTGCTGCTCTATGTGCACTGTGTGTAGCCCTTGCAAGACCCTGCTCCCAAAAAGGTCCTCAGCACCTCTGTGTGGGGTTTGGATGCCTCTCACCTAACTCTTCTTTAAACACACATGGAAACCATCCATCTCTACAAGCTTTGCCCAACTTCTCACACAGTAGTTTGTTACTTCTTGTGGTTTCTTTTGTCATGTACAGGGGCTTTCTTGCTCAACATTAGGGAAGAACCTAATCACCTGGATTCCATACTTTAACAACTTCTTGTCCCTAGGTTTTTATCATCCACTTTTAAAGCTTGATCCAAAACCTACCAACCTCAACAGGCACATTCTATGAGTCTTGGATCAAATCTTTAATGCTACTGCCTAACTTTGAAAGATAATTTGGAACCTTTAATACTCAGAGAGCAGAATGAGCAGGTTTTTTGCCACCATCTGGGGACAGATCATATTATCTGATCAGTAGAAGTAACCTTACACATGAAGCAACTCTGGTAATTGAGAATCAGATACCAAGTCCATCTGCTTAATGTGTTGAATCTTTGGTTTGACCATCTGGCATTCAGGTATAGATGGATTAAATGTGTAATCTTTATAATAAAATTGAGTCCCCTTGGGCTGAATTCCCCAGGTAACCATACTATCATTACTTTTCCATTGCTTGTGTTTTTGACTTTCAGACCAGAAATGTCTGATTTAAAGCTGTATAAGCTATGGATGTGTGTGTTACACTTATGTCTAATTCCTAACCAGAAAACAGTGGGAAATGCTTCTTTCTGACATTCCCTGCCTCTTAAAATCATTGCAAGATTGCAATGGATGATATCAAGATATCAGGAGCTCTCCAGAAATCAGGACTAATGGAACTAACATTATGTATTCTCAGGAATGATTCTTTTTTAGTCAACATTACTGTATCTGTAACAGTTGTGTGTATTTAATGCATTAATTCAGTCATAAGGATGCTACCTAATTAAATACACAAAATAATCCCAGTGAGTCTTTAGAAAAACGTTTGCATTCAGAAGTCTCATTTTGTAAACATCTATTCATTAAAAATCAGTTAAATTAGTTTTCTTTTACGTAAGAATAATGTTTCCAGGACCACGATTTGGCTGAGATCAGAATCTATTTCTGGTGTCCAGAAGAAAATTGGAAAAGACAATGTATTGGGTGAACACTAATATATTGATTTATATTTTTTAATCTCTTGCCATTGCCTGACATTACACAGCCCTACATTTTCTAAGTGCAGTCCCCTTTCCCCTTTTGCCCTCCAAAATTGGTAATGTATTTTTAATATATTAACAAGGAAGACAAGAATCACATCATTAAAATCAAAGTTATTCTTTCTCTGCTGTGAAATGTTATGCTCTGACATTTCTGGCAAATTCCTCTTTAAACAAAATCTGCAAATGCATTTCTTTGCTTGTGTATGTATTGAGCTCAATGGATTTGTAATGATTGGAAAAATTCCATAAAAATAAAAGCCTATAAAACAATTAGGAAGTACACAAGCTAATAATAAACACGAGATTCTTAAATGGGCTTTAATTCAATTATTGCAATCTGATTATATGTATTCAAAGTAACTTTTTAGGAGTCAGCTTTTTCCTAGATATGGCTGTCCATGAGGGGAAAAAAAAAAGAGAAAAAAAAGAAGCATCATCTTTTGTTTATTATCGAGGACTAAGTACTGCAGAGGAAGAATTTTCTCTTCCTGATGAAAAAACTACCATGCATAAAAATAAAAAGCCTCTGGAGAAAAGTTCTTGACAGACTGTTGGTGAAATACAAGTTTAATCAGTGGCAAAGGTGTTGCAGGTTCTGGAGTCCTGACATTCAGTACTAAAACATGGGTATCTTGGTTACAGAGGAAAGCTTATGATGAGTCCAAGAAAATATAGGCACGAAGAGGTCAAATTTGAGATTGAGAGCTGTACAACTTGTCCAGACTGGGATAAATCAATCTCAGTTAGCTTGTGTTTCTAAGTCTAGACAAAGCCTCTGTGGAAGGCAGTAGGGGGAGTGAAAGAAATTCTCAGCTAGATGACCTCAAATAAGAATGTCAGCTTTTGTACAGACGGTAGCAGTAGGGACCTGTTGAAAAACTGAAGAAGAAAGAGCTGAAAAATAAACAGCAAGTGGATTGTGGGAAGTCTGAATATTAATTAGTTCTTCAGTGTAAATATTGGACATTTTTAATGGTCTAAATTAGCCTGAATTCAATCAGAAGAAGAGGAAGGAATATTTATCTCCTACCATACATCACATAAAAGAGTTCCAGCTTTGCCAATGAATTATAGTACATGGTGTAAATCAAGAGAGGTCCAGCTGAACTCTACAGACAATCTGGAATTTGAATTTATAACGGAAAATGTTTAAGAAATAAATTCAACCCATTTTTTACCAATTCAAACACAGCCTATACACAGCTTTAGCTGGGTAGGTACAGCTGATCAGATATGTTTGAACAGTAGAGCACTAGGCATGGGTGTGCAGAAGCCTCACACTCTTCAGCAGAATTGGACACTCTCTATCCCTTGCTGGTTTTGTTACTCTTATATGTTGCACTTCAAACAGCATGATCCCAGTTGACCATGACCCTTAAGACTTCTACTGAGCATAATGAAGCTCTGTTAGTTTAAGCAGCTTTTCATAGGAGGCAAATTGTGGTTTCACAATGAATCCTGAAAGAAGGTTCAGTTGATAGTAAATAATTCTCCCTCCTTTCTAAGCAGAAAGGAAATAATAATGCTGACGGCATAGATGTCATAATAAGAAGGTTTATATGCATATCTCTGGCTCAGTTACTTTAGTCTCCTGTGTGTTCCGGGGTAGTAGTCTGAGAATGGCCAGTATGGGCAGCATGGACCAGTAGTCTGGTATGTCCCTGCAATTGCAACCTCCTCCAAGCTGTGTGTTCTCTCTGACTTGCTCCCACTTTCCTCTCTCTTCTTCATAGCCACTCTCTTCCTTCTTGGATTTTCCCCTTACATACACCAAACTGTCCAAACTTTGAAATTTCCTGGTGCCATCTTCCTTCTCACCTTATAGTCTTGCATATTCTGGCTTCCCATACATCCTCTCCTGTCATCCTTCCCCCCCACTGCTTCCCAAACACACACATACTTTCACAGTCTTTGTATTTGCCAAAAGCTATACCAATATTATAGTTTGTTCTGATTTGCTGAAATTTCAGTGTTCAGATTCACCCTACTTCTCTTCCGAGCCTCCATCCATCTCACTGTTCAGTATGCTACCACCCAAAGAAGAGTCATCCACGTTATCACATTTTTTCTGACTCTGAGGACACATGGCACAGCCCTACAGCCTCTAGCAGCTTCCCCACACATCAAGGTCTTCATGTCAAAACACACAAGCAGAATTTCTAAATTTTTTAGAGACAAGTTATTCAACTCATTGAACTCTTAAACACACACACACAAATAATAATAAAATCTATAAAATGAATGAAGCTTGCTGTATACATGATGGGGTAATGAACAGTCAAGATTTATCAGTGTGTCATTACAGAGAATTGCATAACTCATAACTTTACTATTCCCAAAGATGCCATTGTACCAAATTTGGGCCACTGGAAACCTTATGTTGTATCACTCCATGCTTTCATACAATTACCCCTATCAAGAGGTACAATGGCTTATTTATCCAGATCCTGTAAATCCACACTGTTCATTTAATTCAGTGGAACATCTGAAAACTGCCTGAAACTGACACTTATAACATGAGTGTACATTCTTAAATGCATACAAAAAAACCTCCTGCATATTAATTCAGTTCCCTGAGGCCTCTCTTCTAGACCAATGTTCCTAAAGAGACTTCATTATTCGCAAAAAATTTCACAGATCTACACAGATGAACTGTTTTGGTTCACAGTTTAAGATGAATGATTACAACTGTTGTTTTAACTTTTAACTGAGTATGTGTGTACTACAAAACTTGTGCACCTTCTCATTCTGAGAAGAATGAGGAAAGTGCTAAGCATG
>NW_008651162.1:14355-31833 GCF_000695815.1 Acanthisitta chloris
ATTTTGTAATGGAGATTACCATTTTAATGTAACTCTTAAAGGAAGCAACTTTTTAAAAATGCAACAAACTCTTCTTTATGCTCCTCATAATCCTATTCATGTTCTTCGATGAAATAATAAAGGGTGCTAATTTTAGCACGATGTTCATTTTGTAATCAAAGTTCTCACAGAGATGCTGCCATGTTTGTGAAATGTGGGCCTCATTGTATTAAGATAAAGGAGATTCCTATTCATGCCACAGATTGCTTGTCTTTTGAGATATATTTTGTAGCCCATTTAGTCCATTTCCATAGCATGAAAAGAATGGAGAATTGTAATTAAGTGCAGTAGCGTATACAACGTTTTAATCATAATTGCTAGAATTATATTCACAATTTTCCTCACATGTTTTGCAGATGCATTCTCTTTTATCCACATGCCATGCAGTTCATCTTCCCATTTTATAGAAGTTGCCATCAATTTGTTGTCACATGTTTTATGTGTCACCATGTTTTTTTCCCTCCTCCTCTGTGGAGAACAAGAGTCTGATTCACTAGAACTGTCCTGTGGATTCTATTGTTTCTCCACTTCTCCAAGCCCCAAAGAGTACCATCCACTCTGCATCTGGTTTGTCATTTGTTCAGCCATGTACTGGATTATCCACTTGAAAAGAAACTGCACTAATTTTGTGCTCAGCCCATCAGCCTGGAAGTTTAAAAAGTGTAAAGTACTTCTCCCCAGGAACAAACTGCGAAATGTATTTAAGAATGGAGTTTTTATTAATTACAAGTGGCATTTTCAAACCCCCTGTTGAAACCTGCCAGAGTGCTTCTAAGTAGCATCATTTGTTCCAATTTGTAATGTAAAATGAAGGTCTCCATCCAGATTTAGTTACAGAGTCCTAGGTGGGACTTTGTTCTTCATATTTGATAATACATCAGGATTTTTTCCTTCCCTTGCAAAAACAAGTGTACAACAAGTTAGAAATAGCAACAAACTCTGGAATACAAGCTTGGTTGTAAGTACTGGCTGCTCACCTTCTTGAAGGGGACAGCGTGTTGAAGGGGCTTCAATGTCTGTGAAAATATGGAGGGAAGAAGTGCTGTAGGCACAGTGAAACATTGGATGACATTGGACTTGATGGTCTTGGAGGTCTTTAACAATTTTAATGATTCTATTATTAATATCTCACAATGGCACTAGACCTCGATTAAATGCCTGGCTCTGTTATACCTCCAAATAACTGGAAGGTTTCCACCAGATGGCCAAGAGCTTTCACAGGGAATGAAGAGAAGAAGTTTCAGAGATCCTTCTGAACTGTTTCTCTGTTCCCTCCCTCCCACCCAGTACATAAAGTGTTCTGCAGCTTTTATTTTCCTCATTTTCGTTTTATGTTTTCAGGATATCTCTGCCAAGAAATGTGGCACTGCCTGGATATCCTCTTGCATCCAGAATAAAATCTACAACTATATCAGTGGTTATTATTTTCAGAATTTTTAATGTAACACATTTACTAGATTCAGAGTATTTGAAACATCTCACATAAAAATATGAGACAAATATATCCAATGGCTGGCTTCTCCCCACATCCCTGCGTGGCTGATGATGTAATCCCATTTTCTTAACATCATCTTCCTATCATCTCAAAGTTCTCTGAACAAAAGAAATCAAAGGTTACATGTGCATCTTTTAGTGGACACATACCAGTCTTACTTTCATTTCCCCAAGGTATCTTTTGTTCAAAGTTAGTTAGAACTTTAAAATGCTGAATGTTTTCTTGCTCTGTTTCTCATTTAAACTTTTGACTGGCAGGCATTTCCTTAGGTACACCTTTTATTCTCTTAAGAAATAATTTGTCAAATTCAAAGCCAAACAGAGGTTTCATAGCGCTATTTTATCCTTCAGGAATGCATTCATGTTCCATGTTTATATTCTTTATTTATCATGGTTAAATGCATAAAATATTAACACTGAAATAGGATCCTTGAGGGACAGTGAGTTGAAAGAGCAGTTTGGGATAGAGGGAGGGAAAGCATCCAAGAACAGATATTTGATTTACTTTGTTAGTATAACAGCTGAAACACAGCAAACATTTTACAAGGAGGCTCAGTGGTTCTGTGGTGAAGTCAGCGGAGTCCCTAACAGAGAATCGGCAGAGCTAGTGTTCACCAGAGCTGTGTGCTTCAAACACATGCCAGAAACATGGGTCGGGTTTCCTGGAAAAGATCCTGAGGTCTGAGAGTTGCTCCTCCTGTCACCATGAGTCCAGCTAAGGACATGACTAAGTAATGTACACCTCAGCCCAGAAAGCCACCAATATCCTGGGGTGCATCACAAATGGCATGACCAGCAGGTCGAGGGAGGTGATTCTGCCCCTCTGTTTTTGTGAGACCCCACCTGCAGTACTGAGCCCAGGTCTGGGACCATCAGCACAAGAAGGACATGGACCTGTTAGAGCAAGTCCAGAGGAGGGCCATGAAGATTATCAGAGGACTGGAGCACCTCTCCTATGAGAAAAGGCTGAGACAGTTGGTTTTATTCAACCTGAAGGCTCCAGGGAGAACTTAGAGCACCTTCTGGTACCTAAAAGAGGCTACAAGAGAGTTGGAGAGGGACTTTTGACAAGGGCATGTAGTGATAGGACAAGGATGTTTTAACATGAAAGAGAGTAGGTAATTAGGTATTACGAAGAAATATTGTGAGGGTGACGAGTCACTGGCACAGGTTGCTCAGGGAAGCTGTGTCTGCCCCATCTGTGAAAGTGTTCAGGGCCAGGCTGGATGGGGCCTTGAACATGCTGGTCTAATGGAATGTGTCCCTGCCCATGGCACGGGACTTGAAATTAGATCGCCTTTAAGATCCCTTCCAACACAAACCATTCTATGATTCTATAAACTGTGCCTTCAAATCTCAGCATCTCTCAGGACTGCATGGTGCAAAGGGCAGCCTGTGTTGAGGTGTGCACTTTGAACTGATCAAAAGTTATTTGCAAACATGTAAAGAGTGGAATCGGATGCCTGAGGCAGGATAATGGTATTTCTTGTTTGCATAACATCAATCTCAGCTTCTCAGTCTTTACTCTTTGGTCTTAACCCTCAAATCTGTCCTTTAAAGCAGCAAAACAGTTTCATGTACATTTTATAAATAAGAATACTTAAGGCAAAAAATGAAGTCTGTTTTCTGCCTAGAGCCTCAAGGAAATCAGCACAAAAGCCAGCTTGTTATTCCTGACTCCCAGTCTTACACACAGTTTGCCTCATCCCCGTTCTTAACAGGGTATAAACAACACAGGGCTTCTGTACTGCCAAAGCCATCCTCATGTTCCATTCTCAGCATTTTCTACAATGGAAACCACTATAAAACACCCATTACAGCAGCTTGGAATTCACCCTACTTAAAATACATTTTCTTCTGTGTTTGCTATAGAGATGAAATAGAAATTTCTGTGGCAATTTTTGGCATCACAATGCTGATCCTTTAGAGGTTGAAGGTAAACTTTTCTGAACATACCTCAGCATGCCACTGCATGCTTGTATCTAATTTGCTCTTTGGAATCACCTGCCAATTGAAAAGGAGTTTCAAATAGAAGGCAAGAAGGAAGGAAGGGAAGAAAGGAAGAAGGATGGATTAGTTGAAATAATTTGGAAAACTGAATATACATAAGTGCATTAAGTTCTCAGAGAAAAAAAAAAGATTTTCCAGAGGAAAAAAACCCAAACCCAAACTTACCGTGTTTTTTTCTTTATTTCCTAAAATTTATTTTCCCCAAGAAGAGGAGTTATTTACACAGAAAGGTCTGTCTGGCAAGAAGCCTATTTCCTAGGAAAATACTTGTTTCTGTACAGGTTTTTGGATGTAGCTGGTTTTGGTTTTGTTCTTTAATTCCAGAATCTGAGTGTAGCCAATCCTGAGACTACACGAAATAAAAAGGTACTTCTGCTGCATTCTGCACTCAGTCAAAACAAAGAAGAAAGAGGAATGAGGCTGCATTTTCTCTGTGAAAATTCACTAAGCTATCTTTATCCTATGGTGCAGGACTGCAAACAAAATAATTTCATAGTATCCATTTCATTTATGAATGTTGAGAAAATTCAGAGCTAAACCCACACACTTTTGGGTTTCCTTAATTGATTTTACCTGTATTTTGACATGACGTCAAGTAAAAAGTCCACTCTTACTGACAGCATGTGGAAAGGTTGTCTAACGGAAAGAGGTCTGACCAGGGCTTCAGAAGATCTGTATTAATTTTCCCCTTCAACTACAAGTTTGCTGTGATTTCATCTAAGAAATACACCAAAAGATACCACAAAGGTAGAAATATACAGAGAGTTCATAAGCTCAAACCAGAATTTGCAAGTGATACATAGATGGTTCCTAATAGACTGGCAAAATGCATTTTTAAATAAAAATATACCTTCTCCAAGGATGTTTAATACTTACAGCTAGACCTAGTCTACAATAGAAAGTTTCTCATTTCATTTTCACTCTCAGACTTCATCCCAGATTATAAAAAAAATTCATCCTGTATTTCTTGAAGCTGGGTTTCTCACAACTGCCAGGAATTTCACTATCTGGTGGATTTTTGCAGGCTTGGGAGGTTTGGATGTGCTCCACAGGAGAGGCTCAGCTCTTGGAAGCTTATCTGAAAGTCACAGATTATTTGGCAATATAGTGAGCAAGATAGACCTTCATGAGATGTCTAATAATTCCTGTTGACTTTGGGCACTCTTTCATTCTTTGTGGCACCAGTACACAAGTATATACCAAGACACATTCAAAACACATGTTTAAAAGTTACATATAGCTTAAAACAAGTAATTTAAAGGTTATGTGATTCTTTGAAGAAACAAGCACCTTCACTGTGTGTCTCATCATTACCTGGGCTGGTATGATGTAGCTCATCCTGCACTGAATGGAGAGCAAATCTAAACATGTTTCAGTGATGTGTCAGGGAAACCTAAGCAAGTTCAGAGTTAGATGGGGAGAAAACAAGTGTTGGAAAGAGTAGTTATATAGAAATAATGCAAAGGCTGAAGGTGGCAACCCTCAATGTCATCACCTTGTTGATGGTGTCATACTGCTTTCAGTTCTAGAGTCAGCCTGAGGAATTCTTCATTTTGCCCATAACACAGAACAAGCATACCCTGAATTTCCACAGCACTTGAGGTGCAAACTAAGTAATACTCTAAGGGCATGCCCATCTTTTCCTAGCCTGGTATGACCCAGGCTTTGCAATCAAGAGAAAAACTTCTTTCTTTCTGTCTACTGACAGTCAAACTGAAAGGAAGAGATATTTGAGTCAAAAGCAGATTGGAAATAGGACAGTTTAGGTAATTCAAATACAAAGAGCAGTAGCCCTGGAAATAGAAGGCTGAGAATATAGATTGAGAGGGTAAAGAGAAGCAAGGGAGCCTGATATTCTGTGTGCATCACAGAGGTATAGAATCCAGAAGAAAGGTATAACAACACTATGGGATCTGGCTTGATGAGGAAACAGAAGTAGGTAACAAGCAGGACATGGACTGTAAGAACAAAATTAGTTGGAAGGGATTAGGACTAATGAGAAGTGTGTGAAAGCAAATCTGGATTTTTTAAGGGGGGGGGGAAGAGAATTCAAGAAGGAATATTGAAATTGAATAAGAAAAGAGGAAACTGAAAGGCTCATAACAGGAGGGAGGAGAGAGCCTCTCTGGGCTTGAAGTCTGGGAACAGCACTAGGAAAGACTGGAACAAGATCCTTCCATTGGCAGAGTCATAACAGATTGGGAAAAATGAACAGCAGTTCAGAAAGAATGATATTTTTGGTCACCCAGCCAACCCATTCATGCTAGTGGTGTTGTCTGAATGGGCAATCAGCCAGTGCTTGGTACTATCAGCCCACTCTGTTAGTCTGCACACCCATCAACAGTTGGCTTACTGTCATGTTGCTCCTTCCTTTTCATATCCTGCAGAGATTCCACCAGTGGCAGCTCTGCAATTCACATTTGAAGCAGAAAGCTTCATGGGGCTTTCAAATTCTGTGCCAACCATTCTTAAGAGAAGCTTCTCTCCTGTTGCTGTTATCCCTTACTTCAGTAACAGGAGTCTATGAAACCACAGAATTGTAGAATATCCTGAGTTGGAAGGGACCCACAAGGATAATTGAAGTCCATCTCCTGGCCCTGCACAGGACAGCCCCAAGATCCACATCATGAGCCTAAGAACGTTGTCTAAATGTTCTTGAAGAGCTGCCTGCTTATCTGTTCCTGCCTCTTTAATTTACATTATATGGTACTGAGGGAGTGGTCCTTAAACAAAGAAACCATTCACGATCAGGAGGTGATAGTTAAAAATTTCAGAAGAGGAATCCACAAAATCACTAAGCATTGCTCAATGGTGTTACATCTAGCTGTGATAGGGAATGAAATAAAAATCCTACTGCAACCCTTGCCAGTGGAGATAGCAGAAATTCTGTCTATGACAAGCTTTGTCAGGAACCTGCAGAAATTGAAGAGGATGTCCTCCAGCCTCCCTGGGCTCTAGATTGAGAGGGCTAGTTAATAACAGAGAAGGACAGAGATTTAAGTTGCCACGATGTTTGTGGCACACACCACAATTTAAGGGTTAGCAAAAAACCCTGTGCTTTCTGTGACCTGATAACGCTGCAGTGTTACATGTAGTGTAACATCTGTAGTGTTCCTCTGCATCTACATGGATGCTATGTTCATGCTACATGCACTAAAAACATCACTGTCATCTATACCAAATCTAGGTGATAAAACTACACACAAGGAAAGAAAGGTTAATGAGGAAAGCAGGGAGAAGGAAGCTTAAGAAGGAGAAAAGGGATCCAGCCCAAGAGTTATACAGTAACTACAACAAGAAAAGAAATATATTTTAGAAATTTTAGAAGGCAAGCTGAAGAGGAAAAAATCACTACATAATTAAAGGTAGTAAACCCAGAAGAAAATACTTATAGAATATTTTTTCTTATTAAACCATCTAGATTACCACTTAGAAGTTCTTATATTTTAATTTAATTGGATGTAACTAAAGTTTTCAGTTCTGCCAATGAGTCATGTAGGTTTTGATACTATGTCAAGGAATAAGATTTTGGGCTTTATTAATTTAATTTTTGAAAATCTAGTAAATTGCACGTGAAAATCCTCCCTAAAAGCATAGTTATAATAAGATAAAACAATCAGGCATGCAATAGTTAAATGCACAAGAAACCATAAATCATCCTATTGTTTTCTCACCCTCTGTCCTGCACTGGGATACAGCTGGAATTCATTGTTTTTGAAGCATTTAGAACGACTGAAAATCCCATATGGAAAAGAACAAAAAAGTTTGACTAGATAGTGTTCAGAAAAAAAAGCAAAAAAAACCCCAATGAACCACCAAAGCAAAAAAAATCCAAACCCCCAACAACCCCCTCCCCCAAGCAACAACAAAAAACCCCAAAACGCACACACACACAAAAACCCAAGCAAAACAAAAACCACTGTGGAAGAATGAGAAAAGAACATGCTGCATCATTGCATTTCTGGACTGAGACCAGGTCATTCAGAAAAACAATGTATAATCAAATAAGTAAAGACATATATATATATGTTTACTTAGGGGGGCACGAGCAACTACAGTGCTCTGGAGAGCTTGACCTTCTGTCCATTATGACTATTCTTTCAGTGGAGCATGGGATGCAGAGGAGGGATAGCATTTCTCTGTGTGATTGCATGTCTATGTGTATTGCAAGTAATTACTAATTCATCATTATCAACTACTGCTTAAAACATTGTATCTTGATTGCTGCATTATTTAGGATATATAGCCTACTGAAACAAGAGGAATTTATTCCTGTGGCAGCCCTTTATGTCAGTTTTGGTATGGGGACACAGATTTAATAGCCTGGTCTTGTGCTAAAGAGGTGATTAATGTTATAATCTTAAATGTCATAAAACACACAAGCCACACAAACTTGTCTCCCTGTTTCAGCTCAGTTAAATGACGTCATGATCCATAAAAAAATAAAAACAATAAACTCCCCCTATATTTCCTATTTATAGGTCCACTTCATATCCATAATCAAAAGCAACCATCTTTGCAGGTGTAAAAGTACCAAATAGTGAAGGACTTTGTTCTCTTTGTACAATGAGATTGTCTAAGGATACAACTGAAGAATGTTCATCTACAAAGAAAGAATTACCAAAAAGCATGCTATATAAATTTTTGCCAGTGTTGTTTTTCCTATAGATTAATCCAAATGCATATATATAAAAAGTGCAAATAATGTCTTCATATGCAATACAAAAATCTCTCTCAAGGAAATTTTCTGCCTTGTAATATTTCTTCCCATCAGGTCAAAATGAGAAAATGGGGCATCCATGGCAGATGTTTCTTGCAATACTGAATTTTATGGTGTGAGGCACTCAGCCTCTATAGAATAGTTCTGCAAACTGAACACTTGACATACAGGGTCGGTATTTAAAAGGTATTCTGATTCTTTCAAAAGGTATTTCTGATTAATGTTGACAGAGCACTGTGGCACTGATGATCAATTAGTTAATGTTTGTACAGTACTTTGGAGATGTAAAACTCTATAAGTACTGAGCATTGCTATTATTACGAGTACACTTCAAGATCCTTAGGTAACTGTTGGGAGTACAGTAGACACGATCTTAATCTATTAATAGCCCTTTATAAGTACAGTTGTTCACAGACTGCCAAAACATCACTATTGTAGAATAATTCTTTTTTCTTCTCTTTTTTTTTTTTTTTTTTTTTTTTCCAGGTAGCATGGGTTTCATGAATGCTAATAGCAAGGAAGCAAAATTGCTCTTGTCATCTTCTTCCCATTTTTGTACATACAGTATAAGAAAGAGTCTGTTTCCTTAAAATGACAGGAGAGAATCACATCCCCCTAAGACTCCCATCATCTGCATAAGGTCTTTAATTTGTGATTTGAGTGCCAGATAATTAGTAGTTGAGGTAGAATCACACTGCTTTGTGAGTCCCATGGCCCAATTAGTAAATCAGATTGTAAAAGGTTACTAGAAGAGATCTTTAATCTTACCAGCATTTTACTGTTATTGCATGTGGTAGACAGAGCATCCTGTATCAGGGACAGGAGGAAGGAGAAATTTAGTGTCATAGCAGATAATCTGCTGATGTAAATTGGTACAGCTCCTTATTTACATCTGCTCAGAACTTGGCTCCTGGCCTTATAGACACTTTACATAGTGTCTGCAAATTGGTCTCCTGTAGCCTGTAAGGGTAAGTGAAAAGCTACTCAGTGAGGACATGTGTCTGTCAATGAAAGGCAGAAAACAGTAATCCAAAATCTGAAGTAACAAGTTGTCCACATAAAAGAAGTCAGTGTAAACTTGATTAAGGTCAGGGAAGAAAGAGCAGGAAAACATTTAGGGCAATAAAATGTATTTTTGAGTCTCATTAATATCTGCACATGGAGACATGCACAGGGACACTCTCACACCCTCAGGTGTGTACCAGTGTTGGCAACTTGTGAGAGAGAGAGTTTGTCATAGGGGTGCATTCAAAGACAAGGGTGAGCTGCAGGTAAAGGTCATCACATACCTGATATAAAGCTCCCTCCATCCAACTTGTCCTGAGAAAAAACCTGCATCTGAAATGGGGACAGCAGGAGCTGGAGGGATTTTCTACCAGTCTGCACTAATGCTGGAGGGAAAGTGACTGTCAGGGGTACCAAGTCACAAGTATTGAAAGAGTGGAGCAATGTGGGTCAGGACAGAGACACCTCATCAGTGCTGTGTTCTAGTGTGCAAGAGGTGGGAGGGGAGAGGACAGGCTGGCAGAGGTCATCCAGCAGCCTTTATCCAGTGCATCACTGTGTGGTCTTGGGCAACCACAGCACGTCTGTTGTCTTTGTACTCTTTCTGCAAAATGAAGGTAACAACTCTGCAAAAAACTGTGTGAATATGAAGTATTAGCAATACTAATTCTGTTTGCAGGAGTATTTGTTCCTCTTAGTGTTACAGAAGTCTGCTATTAGTCTCCAGCTCTCATTTATTTTTGCTCAACGCTGTCCACACAATTACCAGTTCTCATTATGAAAATAATTGCTGTCTGTATCACTGTGTTTTTGTTTGATAATATATTTCATGTTCAGAAGGGCCTATTAAAATTATCTAGCCTGACCTCCCACACAATGCAAGCATTATATTCTCACCGAGAATTTCTTACAAAAAATCTCACAGTTGGAGCTATTAAAAATACTAGCATATGTTCATGGGCCAGGGTGACACATAACAAGGGATCGCCCCTTCACATTTATAATTTAACTTGATCCTGCAGAAGGGTGAGAGGGAAGAAGTGTGGCTGTCCTTAAGATTATTAATAGAACCTGTGGAAAGCCCAGAGAATAATTCTTCTAGCTCCCACTGTACAGTTTTCCCTCCACAGCCATTCTTTTTGTGATGAATGAAAGAAAACTTCCTTTGTTATGGTATTTCTCTGCCATTTCTTTTTTTAATCAGTGTAATTTAAAAAATAATATTCAATTTATTTCCTGAGGTAGGAGCCCTCTTCCCAGCATCTCAGACCCTTAAGACCCTCTGCATCGGTGTCACAGGATTTCTGCCTGTGCCATGGTCTGATCTTTCTTGATATTATATGCCACCCATCACTCTCCTTGGTAGCAGAGCAGACTTATGAAGATGGAAAGCCTACCATGTTAATTTTCAGAGCTGTGCTCTCAACCTGCTACACAGGGCACTAGCCTCACAGCTCCCATTAACCCCCACTGTGTTGAGTCAAGAATCAAGTGCATAAAGGATGTCAGGCATTGCATGCTGGCGGTAATCAGATTTGCTGGCCACTTAGCCCCAGCTGCACTTAAAAATGTGTGTTTGGAATGAAAATGTTGGAAAGCTGAAAAACTTGACAGCAGGGATTGTTTTTTCAGGCCATCTAAATTATACCTTAGATGCCAATGTATGAGGAGAATCATCCCAGATTGCTAATGCAGTGTTGGAATTTAAGTAATTTTTTTACCAGAGCAGACTTTGGTACTGCCATGGTAATTGAACTTTTCAACGAGGCTCTGCTGCATGTGTGGAGTTATTTGTATGATTGTTTGCACTGTCCCAAGGCTACAGTGTCTCTTGAGCCTCCATTCTGCTGAAGGTTGGATGAGTCCAAATAACCAGAGAGTTCTTGCCTTTGCCCTGTTGAGCTTCCAGTCTTACCCCTCAGCTTGGCAGCACAATTCAAGAAGAAGCACCCTGGGTAGAGTGGAAAATGCTGAAACAGAAGGAGCTGGTCCATCTTCCTCTTTTCATGGAGGAACATAACACATAACAACAGCTGTCTCTTTCTTCTTCACCCCATGCTCCTGCTGTCAAATCCCTCTCATTGCCATGTCATCTGACAACCAAACCTTTCCCTCAGCCTCACCTTTGATTACTTTCTTTACAGGAGTGCATTATTAGCAACATAAATTATGGTCTGAGGGCAATGTTATTGGGCACTTGTGATTAAAATCACATACTTTAAAATAAAAATGTCAGTCTGACAGGTGCACATGACTAACTCTGGGGAATATTTTTGACAAATATGATGTTTCTTTGAACATGAAAGTTTGGAAAGGAAAAGTATTAGCAAATTCAATTCAAGTTTGATTAAGCTGTTATTAGGAATATTTTCTTCCAGATATTCCCACATTTTAAAAAGAAAAATCTGTGCTAAAAAAAGAAAGATACAGGAAAATGTTAATTAATAAATATTATGGCATTAAAATAGAGCATTGAACCTGAATTAAAAATGAAATACATTAAGTTTACCCAAAACAAAACAAAATATTTTTAGGAAAAATATACTTGGGAAATAATATTCCTGAAGCTCTACTCTCATCTTAGTTTCTTGATTCCCTTCAGTAATCAAGCCTCAGAATTGCAACATCTATGTAGCCCTGTTTATTACTTGAACCTTAGGGCCATCCTTATTTAAACAACATGGGAAAAGACTTCCAGGGAAAGGTAACTTGTATTTGAAATTGTCCAGACACAAATTCCCAATACCAAAGTAAGTTACAGAAGGGGTTAGGTCTGAGGTCAGGTTTGGGTACCTCTTCAGCTGCAATTCAAACCCCATGGACTTGTGCAGTGCATTTAGATTTGCAAATGCAATAGACAGAGCAAAGCTACTCAGGTTATTTCAGGCTGGTGGAGGGATTCTAATGAATATTTCTTATCTGGTTTTGAAAATACTGCACATGTTATAATTAAAGCTGTGATAAAAGTAGAGGCCTTCATCCCTTCTAACTGGCACGGCATCTCTGTTAACCCTTTGTAACCTGTGAAGTTTCAGTTAAAAATTTGCATTGTCCAAGACCATATGAGAACTTCAAAGTTCAAATGACAGATCAGGGCCAGAGGGATATTCTTAAATCCCTTTTTCAGAAGTGAACACCACTGATACTTGTAGATCACTCTGCTTTCTATGTTCCTCACATTACTTCCCCCAGACCTTAGATGGCCAAGCAAAAATTACAAACTAGACCAATCCCTTCTTAATTATTGTAAGAAAGTTTAATTATAGTGTTTCCTCTCATTTCTTGTGTTTTCTTGATAATCCAGAAAAGAAGTGCAACAGTTAATGTGTGATGAGGGGCTGATCCCAGGCAGCAGGGGTAGAAATTTCCTTTTTATTGAAATTTTTACTATAATTTGCACATGCACAGAGTGGAGTAGATCACAAAGAGGAAGCAGTCTGCTTTCTGGACTCACCTGAGGGCTCTGGCAGCACTGCAGGGTGTCACCTCTGAGTTCCCTTAGCAGCCCTGGTTAGATTATTTCTGCTAAATACTTTGCAGCATTTAGCTCTCACTTGGAGCCTGGCACTACTTGTCCCTTAGCATGGACCTTAGGATCCAGCACTGAAGTGTATTATTTTTCCCCAGATCTATTGTTTGCTGTGAGCACAAACAGGCAAGTTCCAAAGGCAGGACACCAGAACGACAGAAAATTGCAGGCACATATTCACTCAGGTTGGAATGCTGAGCAGACAGTTCTCTGCAGCTCACTCTCTTCTACTATTTCTTCAATGAATTTAGGGAACACAAATTTTTTTCTGAACATCAAGTCTATTTTCTGTATCAGAAATATATGTCACACCAATATTAAAACAAAACACCAGACCACTTGCTTACAGCTAGAGTCCTTTAGCTTACAATCATGAAAAAAATTCTTAGTAGGACAGAGGGCCCCCAAGGCTATGCAAAAGCAGTCATAAACATTAGTCTTCGATGAGAACAGCAGAGAAATTCCAGACAAACATTCTGGCTAAGATCAGACCACACATGTATTTTCTGATAGTGCAAGAGACTCTTTCTGAGAAGCTGTGATTGCAAGATTACAGCTGGATTCTGCTGACAGCATCTTAGGCTTTTTTCCTTCTACAGCCATTGCTAAATATGAACAAAAGTTTGCTCTGTTGTCCATAATTTGAGGCATATGAAATGGGAATATAAGACATTAAACAAAACACCACAATGCTGTAGCTGTTGGAGTCCCTGTTCCTGTAGCGTGCTACTTATTTGCTCCATCTATAACAACCCTCCTGCTCAGCCTCTGAGGTATTCCTCTATTTACCCCATGCTTCTCTACATTTATACCAAAAATTCCAACTGACCTGTCAACACCCCAAGCCCTGAGTCACTGGTAGTTTGTGAAGGCATGGGAGCAATAGCTGAGGACTGAGATCTTCATGTCTGTTCCTCCTGTGGTTGAAGCTAACCCAGGAACTGTTCAAACACATCTACCTGGGTCTGTGATTCACTAATGAGTCCCACTGTGGTCACATCTGCTTCTCATACTTTCAGACAGCTTACCCATCAAAGTATATTCTGCAATTACACTCTTAAGCCAAACCCAGATTTCTGCTGGCTCACATTCCACCATCAGAGAATGCTGTGCTAACATATTGACCCCTCAGGGGCAGGCAGGTTTCCTTCACAGACATAGAGCTGGGTCCAGCTTTTACTCCTCAGTCCTTAGGATCTTGTTACTGGAAGCAAAATGCAAAAATAATGAAATGGTCATTGCTTCATCTTGCAGGGCTGCAGGACCACTTGCATGCACCATCTTGCATGTCTGAAGCTCCTGGCAGAGCACAAATCATGTGCTCTGTGAGTTAAGGTGAAATGTGGACTTGGTTTGCTGGATATGGGCTACCTGTGTGAGGCTTTGACCTCCAATAAGCCCTGTGAGTGTAACTTCATAGAGTGATAGAATAGAACGATAGAATCATTAAGGCTGGAAAAGACCTCAGCCTTCCCTCATGCAACTGGCATTTTCAGGGTTGATTTGATGTTCTTTCTTTTTCATACAGACTCATATAGATGTCTAATCACTTTTAATAAAGGTTTATGGGCATTGCTAAGCAAAGGAAAATTCCACTAATATGCAATTATCTTCACCGAGGAAAATATTCAAGAGCTGAAATGCTCTCTTTTGTAAGAATTTCTTTAGAAAATTTACTTTTGTGGATATATAATAAAATGGATAGGCAATATCTTTGAGAAAACTGAGTTTGCCTTTAGGGAAGAATTAGACAATCTAAAAATTCCTCTCTGAAATGTCTCTTTTGTTGAGCAATTGAAGCTGCCATAATTAAGCAGCATTTTGTTCTCTCACAGGTTTGTTTACATTTGAGAAAATGCAATAGAACAATTAAAATTTAATAATATGGTAAACAAGATCTGAATAATTTATTCAGAGCAAATAAAATGAGTGTTGATGATCACTTTTTTTTTAGACTAGAAGAATAAACTGTCTTCTAAGACTGTATAGAAATTTTGTTCTTTTGTTTGGAACAAACATGTTAATATTGGATCCATCATCAAAGAAGAAAATACAAGTATTTTTAATTATGGACAGAAGCTCATGTGAAGTATGAAATAATTTGAAGTAAGATAAGCTTGAATAATATGGAAATTATGAAATGACAAATACTGGTTTTGAAATATCTTCTGCCAATTTTCCCCTAAAAGTAATTTTATATATACGTACTCCGGTGTGTAGTTATGCATTTCTTTATACTTTTGCAATAGACATAATAGAAAGCCTATTTTTTTGCTATTGACAGTAATGGCATCTGTGCCATTAGCTTCCATAGTGAACGATCAAGACTATCATTTTTTGTCACAACACTATGTAGACACTATAAATAAATAAATAAATCAGAATCAGATTGTAACTATGTATAAAGACCAACAAGTTAACAGCATGCTTTGTAATATAGACTCTGGAAAGCTTTTTTATAACAGTATGTATTTAGTTTTTTTTCTCTGAAATAAGCATATAAGTCAAATGATGCATCTTCCACCCATAAAACACTTTTTGTCTTATAATTGCTTATTTATACAGTCAGTAAAGAAAGTATTGCTTATTTTTATTAGTTCTGTGTGATTTGAAGCTCAAATTAGTACACTCAGAAAACATGTTCATGGATTGTTGCTTAACCCTTAAAGTCCTGTGTTCTGATGATTCCTGGGCCAAAAACAAGAAAGCAAAACTTTTCCACCATTAATATAAAAGAATACTAGAAGAGTGCCTTGATGAAAAGCAATAGGAACAATCCTTCAGAACTTTGCCTAATCCTGCCTTCAACATCTGGCATCCTAGTGCTCTAAATTTAAAGCATAGCCATGGGTTTGAGATGTCTAGTCCAACAGATTAGAATTATTGCTGTATGACTAGGGAATGCAACAGAAACAACTACTAAACCTATAAAATGCAGAGTCAAAACCATATGTGGATCATCTGAGATTTAATGTTTCCTGCATCTTGTGGAGAATGTGATACAGTGTAGAACTAGGTCCTGTGTTGTGAGTGGACTGAACTGAACAGCAGCTTTCAAACAGCATAGCAGAACTCCAAGAAACTGAAAAAAAAATTCTCAGTGAATACAGTGCTTTTTAATTGAAGAACTCAGACTGTCTCCCATACAGCCTGAATGCTGTATTGCTTATCTTTGTAGATTTATACATAATAAGAAAGTAGAAAATGAAGCCCATAGCACTATTCCCAGTTAACAATAAAAACAGTGAGTCTCTCAAATTTCAGGATTATATTCTGTCCTTGCAACAGGCTGTAATACTCAGTGACATCCACAGAAACTTACAAAGTTATTCATGTAAATATTCATTTAAATAGGTACTCTTGTTCTTTTCATGCCCTGTGTCTTCTCCCTCTGTCGGGGCACAGTGGTCCAATCTGACATAAATCTGCAATAAATAATAAATAATAATAAAAAATAAATGTATTTAACCTATGTCTTCATTCTTCTGATTGCCCAGCTACACAATGGTTAATGTTTAATTTTCTAGTGCAAGTATTCTCTTTTCAGTCTGATAAATGAAAGCCTAGGGCTTGGGTCTACAAATCCCTACTCAGTGTTACTGTCTGGGGCAATGTTTGAGAAGGGCATGAAGGTGAAGACAACAGGGCAAAGGAAACACCAAGCTGCTGAAAAACCTGAAGTCTGCAAGTCTTCTCTGGCCAGTGTTGAATCAGATCTCCATCACTGTTGCAGTAATTGAAAAGAGCCTTTTACCATGCATTATCTATTTATGGCAAATGATACTTATCTGGTACAATGTATCCTGACAAGAGTGAAAACAGCCTTTTTTTGCTTTGATTGGGAAAATTGGGTGAAAGACTCATTCTCCATCAGTAAAGCACAGGTAGTTTGAAGAGCAGATATGAAATGGAGCAAGCAAGGGGGTCTCCACTCAACAGTTCCTCTGTGCATGTTGTGAATTCACTGTGTCTGAGCAGGAAAACATGTGCTGTGAACCTGTACATACTCAAAACAGAGGCGTGGGGTTGACATGCCTGCTTCTGCCAGGCTGAAGGAGATTCTTGCTGTGGTTACACAAAACAATAACTTTTAAACTTGAAAGCATAAAATTTGTCTTCAGGTTTAATAAACTGTATAGTAAATCAGCCTTTCTGAAGTCTCCAGAATCTTAGAGAAGGCATGACATTAGCTGGACTGAACTCACTGAAGTAGTCACTTTGTTTTTCACTGCAAAACTCATGGCTTAACCTATGGTACCAAATTTATTAATGTCAGACATGTAGTGTTAACTGTCTGAGACTGCTAAAGCTCATTAGCTAACTTAGAGTTGTTTTATTAATTTATATATAGTCCATAAATAAAAAGCTCCAGTCATACATTAAGTGTACAGCATAAATAATTTGTACATGCAGACTGTCTTTTGTAAAGTAAGAAGCTATGTGTACTACTAATAAACAGCAAAAACCCAACAAAATCTCACTAAGAACCTAGTCTTTTTGGTAGGTTTTATTCCTCCTCATCCTTCACCACTAACTCTTGTGCTTTATTCTACAAAAGTTTCTCCTTTTTAGCTTTTTGTTATCAGTGAGCAAAAATGCCTCCTACAGATGAGGAGATATCTTTTTTCTCCATCTGTTGAGGCATTTTCTTTGCTGTGCTCTGGAAATTTGCCAAAAGGGA
>NW_008651162.1:31856-42001 GCF_000695815.1 Acanthisitta chloris
GCAGACATAAATCTGATAGAAAGATGGACTACAGCAGCTGACTGATTATTTCACAAAGGCTGTTTTGTTGATTCTCAGTGAATCTGAGGTTTTCTTCTTCCATTTGTGTCAATGAGAACAAGGATAGTTCAAATCACTCACTGGAGGAAGTGCAAGGTTTTTTTTAATTACGTGACTTTCGTCTTTTGGGGATTTTTGGCATTCCAGTTTAAGGAAGACAAACCCTACTATTGCTGGTGGGAATTTACTAGGGAGGTAAGAAAGTGCTATACAAGGTGTCTGTCTATACTTCCTAGCAATAGCTAATTGTATCTTCACTCTCTATTGTGTTTAAATTACACAGTTAAATTACAGGGTATTGAGGGAAATGGTATTTGAAAGGTGCTCAATGTTTCCTGGTTTTAGTGACCTTTTAAAAAAAACATTTTCTTTATTCAGTGTATTTTGCAAGGCTGACATTTTGGGTCATCAATTACGTTGCTTATAAGGTACAGGAATAGTGGAAGACAGATTAATGATTTCCACTTATGCAGTATTTTTTTCATGGAATGGTTGCATTAACCCTGCCAAATCAAACAAGGTGCATGTCATTAAACCCAAACTGGTGGTTGACTCTTTCACATAAAATATCCATTCCAGCAGCAAAACTTTTTTTGGCCCAAGAGAGGGTTTGATGCATGCCTCAGTGCTAATTACAATGCCTTTGCTTCAAAGAGCAAATACAGGTATTAGTCTGACATGATGGGATTCATTGTGTGGTGGCTGCTGGCTAGATGATGCTCTTGGATTTACTGGCCTGAGGATAAATCCACCTCCCGATGCCTAGTGGGAGTCAATGCAAAGGCTTCTACTCTATCAGAGGATTCTGGATTAGGTCCCTCTTGCACAATTAGAAGTAGCTCCTTCTCAGAGAAAATGAAGAGAGAAGAAAACAAGCTCTAAAACCAGTTAAGGATGCTCTTCATTTTTTTTTGAGGGTTGCTTTAGGCATTGTATTGAACAAGTATATACAAACAGTCTCTTGTGAATTACAATTGTTATATGTTTCCTTTGAAATAAAGACTTGGCGTTTTGCCCTAAATAGCAAAAAAGATTTTTTTTTTTTTTTGATTTTCCATTAAATTACTAGCAGAACGTTAAGTTTAAACATGGACTTTCTTCCCTAGGGAAAAGAGTGATATATTCATGTCTGGGTTGGTGTGTCTCAGTCAGGCATTTTTCCCCCATTTATGTTATTTTTAATCAAGTTTTTTTTTCTTTTATTTATTTTTTTAATAGTATTTAGTTTGGACTGATAAATATCTCTAACTTTTACTGAGAAATTTATGAGAAGAGGGCCTCCTTTTAATGTCCACTTGCAAGTATTCAGTGAGGTCACTTATCATTATGAGTTTATCTTTGGTCTCTATGGTCCTGTTATATGCAACATTGAGAGGGCTTCCTAATTTACATATATTTTAACAGACATCACATAATTAAACAGCAGAATGACAACATGCATGTTAGTCTAACTAGGTCTGTAACAATGATGGTTTACAGCACAAATAGTAAACCCAAGTCCGCTGCTTGTAGGTACATCATGGACATTGCAAATGTAGTATTGCAGCTTGAAAAAGCTCCCACTTCATTTCAGTAGCTGCATTGACTGCAGTGGTTTGACAAGCATCAAACTGGCCACTCAAAAAGAGCAAGGACCAGTATCATAGAGTCATAGAATCGGTTGGAAGGGACCTTAAATATCATCTGCTTCCAATCCTCCTGTGATGAGCAGGGACACCTTTCACTAGATCAGGTTGCTCAGAGTCTATCCAGCCTGACCTTGAACTCTTCCAGGGATGGGGCATCCACAATTTCTCTGGGCAACATGTTCCAGTGCTTCACCACCCACACAGTACCAAATTTCTTAATATCTCCTATAAACCTACCCTCTTTCAGTTTGACACCTTTCCCCCTTGTCCTGTCCCTACATGCTCTAAGAATCAAAATAACAAATGTCACATCCTTCTCCCAGATGTGCCATGAAGTTCCTATCCTGTGCAACCCTTTGATTTCCAGCACCATTATTGACCATGTCAGGTTTTGTCATGTTGGAAGCTGGATCCAGCTGAGCTCAGATCATCTCCATAGACCCATATCCTTGCTTATTTTAGGTGCTAGCTATTCTTATCTATTATACTTGCATGACCTTCAACATGCTTTACATTCTCACTATGAGGCTTGCAATGTTTTCAAATATTTCTTCCATATAAACAGGTCTAGATGATCTGCCAAAAGCAAGTGTAGATGAAATAGGAGCAGTCATGGGAATTATAGAATTTGAACCCAAACCTCAGAAATCTACTGCTTGCTGAAAATGTAAGCAGCAAGGAAAAGAGCAGGTAGGATTTAATGATTTTATTTTTTTTTTGGTGGTAGAGCCTGCAATAGAAATTATACATTATGGGAATTAGCTCAAAAATGTCACCGTGTAGTATATTCTCAATAAGACAGAGCAGGTAGATGTGACAAAAACCCCCAAATACAGTGTTTATATACTTTTTGCACAACAAGTACATGAAATCTGTGGCAGATTTTGAATGTACATGTGCCCTGGGATATGTCAAGTCTCTACATTGCATGTACCTCATGAACTGCTGCCTAACTCCAGATAGAAGATTTAGTCAAATGTTCTCCTTGGAAGTGTCAAAAAACCCTTTATCAAATGCAAATACATTTCTAGTACAAACAAATAAAACCCAACAAAAAACCTACCCCAAGACTTGTTAAAACTTGTCATCATGATTTCAGATTTTATTATCCTGCCTCTAACATAGAAACAACTTGATTTAAGGAATTTGGGTTCAGGAATTAGTGAACTGCAACTACAGGAATCATGTCCTGAGAACCCACTCAGCTTTCACTGCAGAATGAATCTGTCTTCTCTATCATGGCAGAAACTGGCCTCCTCACCTCTTTGGAGCTGCATTTTGCTAATTAGACATTGATTTTTACTCTAGCAATATCAGATACCCCACTGAATTTGGGACATGACTTGGCTGGAAATTTGAGAAGGGCAAGGCAGTCCTGCAGTGCAATGGAGCTGAGGGTAGATAAGCAAGAAGTAGATAAGAGAAAAGAATATGAATGAGAAGGAAGATTAACTTAATCATATTTGGGGAGATATTTTTATTAACTTGTATAACAGTAAATGATTTTCTGAAAATGGTAAACTGAGAACCACACTTTTTTTGCAGCAGTATGCTCAAAGAATCATCTAATAATAAGGTACTTTTATGAAACTCTGCATTAGCAGAGGCCCACAGCTGGATAGAGAAATCTATTCTTAGCTGGGTGATCCTGAGCAAGGGTGAAATCAGGGAGAAATCAGGTCTGAGAAGCATTTTTTTGCAGTTTTGTAACACAACAGGAAGGTTAAGTGTTACCCCTTGGGGTACACAAACAACACTCCAAGAAATTATATCCACCAAACTAGCCATAAGAAATAGGCTGTGCTCAAGATTAGTTTGAGCCTTAAATATTCAAGAAAGCATACGTCAGTGTTAACTTAAGCTCTTTAATCATAGACTTTTCCATCATCATGTGTGGTCTTGCAAAATATGATGGGAATATGCCTTTTTATAATGGGGTTCATCCACTGGAAAAAAAAACAACAAACCAGGCACCTGGTAAAAACATCCATGAAAGCTCTTCAATAATTGATTTTTCAACTTGATCAGCTGCTAATAGGCTATAGTTTCTAAATAAAATTCTTATTATACATTCTCCTTCCCTAAAGAAAGACTTTATGTAGTTACTAAAGGAAATCACTAACCTAGGTTCTGGTACCCTGATGCAGTAGTGAATTTGCCAGTGTTTTGATTCTTATTTTAAACAATAATTCTTGTTTCAATCATTATATCATCCACTCCAGATTTAGTTAGATACAATAGAAGAATGACACCAATAACTGAGAAGTAATTTTAGTGTGGAAATTGTCTCTGGACTGTTTGGGGGTGAGGGGTGTGTCTGATTTTTCTGTCTCCTCCCCA
Organism: Acanthisitta chloris; assembly: GCF_000695815.1. Taxonomy (NCBI): domain Eukaryota; kingdom Metazoa; phylum Chordata; class Aves; order Passeriformes; family Acanthisittidae; genus Acanthisitta; species Acanthisitta chloris. The sequence goes on from NW_008651162.1 coordinate 35,885, forward strand.
ACAGCTTACATAAGTCTCAGTGTGGCCCGGAAGAATTGACCTTGAGCAAAGCTGGAAGTAATAATACCATAAGCTAAACCTCACTACATAAAACTGAGGCAGGCTTCATTACTAAGGCAGTGTCCACTTAATTTAAGCAAATTGAGAGTTACAAAGGTGTATGAAGGTTTATTTTTAGTGAGAAGTTTGTAAAGACTGGCATATAGCTAAGTCCTTGATGACACAGCAGTTACGGCATCACTCTGTTTTGGGATGCTGTGACTGAAGGTAGGTTAGATAACTGAGGTAGGGGAACAGATTATATGTCACCATCCAGCCTAATTGCTGAATTATTGAAGGTGTTTTGTATTAAGGATTTAAAGATCGGTTGCTATTCAAATCATTCTCTGCCCCAAGACTCCTGTGGTCACTTCGTTTTTCAGGGTTTGGCATTTTTCTTCCTTAAGTTGCTTCTCTAAAACTCAGAGTTATCCTACCTTCTCTATAAGCTGTAATCAGCACCAGGTCAAAGCAATTAATTCACTTCAAAGAGGTATAGCTGCACAGACCCATATGGCTGCTTCCCATGTGACTCTGTAAGCTAATTAAACTTGACTTTATTTTGCCCTCTTCCATTTTCCTCTACCTGAGGACCCAGTTCTTCAATGCCTTGAACTCTGCACCCATATGCAACCTCACTGAAGTCAGCTTCTGGCCACTAGGAAGTTTTCCTATGTATTCAACCTAATTCTTCCACATATTTAATTTAATTACTTCATTTTAATTGTGTCATTTTGCACCACCTTAAGCAGGAGGTTTTGGCACAGGTACAAGGCATTTATAGCTGAGTCGGTCACAGTAGTCCCTTTGAATCATCTTTGTAAAGGAAAGATCTATACTTATTAATGCCATGTTGAGGAGCTGGGTTTAGGGCAGAGAAAACAGGGCAGTTCTCCAAGATCCTAGATGCTTAGTGTCAGCAGGCCAAGTTATATGGCAGTAGGAATTATCCAATGTAGAAACAGCTTCTGCTTTGGACAACCATGTTTCTAATGCAGTTATTTGCATGGATTTAAGCTGAAAGAGAATAAATTTAGATTGGATGTTATAAAGAAATCCTTTACTGTGAGTGTGATGAAGTATTTGAATAGATTTTCTCAGAGAAGCTGTGGCCACCCCATCCCTGGAAGTGTTCAAGGCTGGGCTACTTGGGGCTCTGAGCACCCTGGTCTAGTGTAAGGCATCCCTGCCTGTGGCAGGGGAGTTGGAACTAGATGGTCTTCAATATCTCTTCCAACTTAAACCATTCTAGAAGTCTATGATTTTATTTCTACATTCTAAATCAGTTGTGAGCTGCAGATTTTGATCATCATAGTTGTGTCAGAAAAAGAACTGCAATGCCAGAGGCATCACCAGCAGCCATACATTTTGCTGGTAAAAGTATCCTTCTCCTGATATACGTTCTTTAATCCAGAGGAATAAAATTTTATTTTACAGAGCACAGAGAACAACACTGTTGATTAAACATAATTGGAATGCTGTAATGGTCAATATAACAATTTTTCTGATGTGGCAAAGTATTCTTGTGGTTGACATGTATAAATAACACTAAGTGATACTTTACATTGACTACATGCAAGTAAATTTTGGCAAGAAAGAGTTCTTGGAAATGGAAAGTCAAAACATTGTTTTAATATTGAAAAAGGAAAGCAAGAATAAGATGAATTTTTGGGCTTTTTAGTCTGGGTGAGGTCAGGTTTTAACAGAAATGGGTAAGTGAATTTGGTCACATTCCAACTACCATGAATCTACATCCTTCAGACAAAAATATTACATACTACTTCTGTAGGTAGCTTTTAAGTTCCAATACCTTAATAATATTATCTTAGCAGAGTTGGTATGACATTTTGAATATAAGCCAGTCCCTGTAGCACCATCCATCCTATATTCAGAAATACATGCTGCAGGAGACAGATCCAACAGGAGCAATGTTTTCAGTTGAACCTCTTCTCACTATTCAGTCATAGCTCCAGGGTCAATGATTTTGTATTAGCTTCTTCTCACTATCTGTTCATTCAAAACTCTTTCTGCCTCATCCCACTAAAAAAACCGAAACAAACCCTCCCAATCAAAACAATCAACCCCCCCAAAGAAAACCCTCCCAAACAAACCAAAAAATCAACCCAAAACCAAACAAACCTGTATAAAGAGTCATAGAATGGTTGTCATTGGAGAGGATCTTAAAGATCATCTAGTTACAACAATGCTGCCATGGGCAGGGACAACTTCCACTAGACCAGGTTGCTCAAAGCCACATCCATCTGGACTTGGACACTTCCAGGCAGCCAGAGCTTCTCTGGGCGATATATTCACTTACTGTTCTCTGTAATAAAGACAGTGGGAAGTGAAATGATAGTCTTTGTACTAGGTATGAAACAGTTAACATTCTGGAGCCAAGATCTTCATTTGAATCCCAATATACCTCCCATTTAATCCATCTGCTGAAGGGGGATGCAATATTGTCAGTCATCAAGCAGGAGGATTTTAGCTATGCCCATAAAAATACTTGCATGAGTTCCCTTAGCTAAATGTTAATTAAAACACAGGCTTTGCAAGAAGTGGTCTGGGAACTCCAGTGGTTTCTCTAGCTTTGCTATGTCAGGAGAATGACTCCTTACAAATGAAGTACTTAGAAAAGTTTGCTGTGCCTTAGAGCCACAGGATAGGTGGTCAATGGACCTGATTGCCATCCTAGCTGTGCCATGGAGAGCTTGTCCAAAATACTTTCCTCCTTCGGGCTCCCCATGCACAAATCTTCTCTAATAGCATCTGCCTGCTCACCTGAGAGCATTTAATGTGAGGCATAATTAAGAGAGATGTAAAATCTTCTTGAAATCCTTGGGCAAACAATAGATAAAAATACAATAATTGAGCTTATATACACCAAAAATACCATTTTAGACAACTCCTTCTCAGGGATGTTCCTGAGTAAAAATGGTTCTTAACTATTTTCCTTAAGCTGACAAAAAATGAAACCAACAAAACTGTTATGTACACCCTCTATAAACCAGCAAACAAACAAATAATACTGAGTGAATGAATCATAAAATCATTAAGGTTGGAAAATAACTCCAAGATCATCAAGTCCAATCTTTGACCAACTACCACCATGCCCACTAAAGCATATAACAAAGTGCTATGTCTACTCATTTTTTGAACATTTTCAGGGATGGTGACTCTACTATTTCTCTGGGGAGCCTGTTCTGAAGCTTAACCACTGTTGCTTCATGCCAGAAGGAATGCAATGATCAAAATAAGGTCTTTTAGCTCTCAAAATGTTTTAAATTGGCAACATCTATCTAGGAACATTCAGTAAATATGGTCAGATTTTTTTAATGAATTTTCATCATTTTTTATTTTTTCTATTTATTATTGGAAGAATCAAGAAAGAAGAAAAACTCCTTAAGTTTAATTAGTTTTCATTTAGTGAGCTGACAAGCTGATTTTGAACAGAATGCTTTCAGATTGTGCATGTAGTAACTGGCAGTTTTCCTCCTGTATAGTCTCACATATAGGCAGAATTATAGAATCTGTGATGTATACAATACAATAACAACACCGTGCAAACAATGTGTAAGTCTTACAGGTCAGGTATTTCCTTACCCCACCATTATTGTTTTTTAAAAAAATTGCTTCCTAAATCTTTCAGTGACTCAAAGCCTTATGCAGAAAAGTTTATCCTTCCTTATTTAAAATGTACACTGTTAGTTATGCTGTGCATAATTTACATAACAGAATAGCATCACCACAGCAGATCAAGCCACATTAGTGAAAAGGAACAGTACTAAACCTTCTGGGTTAGTGAGTTTTACTCACGACAAGAACAAGTGCTAAGTCTTTCCCCACCTTGTCCCCATGTATATAATTTACCATAACATCTCATGGTTAATTATTTGAACATTTAATCTCAGCATGAAAAAATACAGAATACATTGCCACTATCTTTTGTCAACAGTTTTTATAATTAATATTGAAGGATTATAATAACTGATTATAGCTTACATTGCCATAGAGCTGTTGATACAAACTGTGAGATCATCAGTTTATGCCACACAAGTCCCTTCATATGTGACTCTGTTTTATGATTCTTAGTATATTCTCATAGCTCAGATGGTTTATTTACATGGAGCAAAATTTCTCCTTTCCTGCTTTTTGCTATATTTAACACTTGCAGTACTTTGTTTCAGATCCCCATAGAGTGCAAACAGAATTGTTTGTCCTGGGAGAGTAATTGTCTCTCTTGGATTTAGGAGAGTGTGAGTTGAAACCTTAAAGGCTTTTCTTTATTGCATATTCTGTGTGCCCGTCTCCCTCTCAGTGTAATAAGGATGGCTACATTTGTACTACATAATTATCTTTGTTGCCTACAAACAGTCTGTATCTGACTTGAACATTTCAGCTTTTATTTTTGTCTGGCAAAGAAACAAAACCTATAGTAAATTAAGTCTGATTTACATGAAGCTCTGTGTACATTTAAAGCTTGGTATATGTTTTGTGTGAAGTCTTAACCCTTGAATAAAATGCTTAATTAACCTCGTTTGGAACATTTGTAATATGTTCCCATTAAATTCATGAGACTGTGTGGGCATCAACTGCTGGCTAATTTACAAGACTGTGCTTATTTCCACTTCCCAAAATGCTGGGTGCAACCTAGTGGATGATCCTAGATGCAGATGATGTCATTTCTAGTCTTGTTACTGTTATTTACCTTAAAAAGAGATACATATATTTCTTTTTTTCTATTTTTTCCTATTTTCTTTCTTCACATTTATTCAACATAGGGAGATAAAATGTCTTCTTTACTGTTGGGATTTCTTTTCTGCAATACAATGGTTAACAATGTAAATTAATTCTGCTGTTACCACACTAAAGGTTTCTTCTTATTTATAGAATCATAGAATCATTTAGGTTGGAAAAGACCTCTAAAATACTTGAGTACAACTATAAACCTAACATTTTAATGGCTATCCTTGCTGTGTCTTGATAGCTACCACACAGCCAGAAGCACTTGATAGAGCTTTCTTATGATTTATCTCATCTGAGATGTGCTCAAAGTACATTCTTCAAAGTGGTCCCCCAAATGGCCTTGTGTTGTGCCAGAGGAAGTTTAAACTAGATATTAGGAAAAAATTCTTCACAGAAAGGGTGGTCAGATATTGGAATAGGCTGCCCACGGAAGTGGTGTAATTGCCATCCCTGGAAGGTGTGTGGATGTGACTCTTGGGGACATGGTTTATCGGTCAACACAGTGGTTCTGGGTTAATGATTGGACCCAATGATCTTGGAGATCTTTTCCAACCTTAATGATTCTATGATTCTTTATTTCTATGGTCTTGGTTCTTGACTTTCCGAGAGTTAAGAGATATCATGTGTAGTTGGAGACAAGAAACAAATGCCTTTTTCTTTCTCACCCTTGTGTTTTTTTGTGCTAAGAGCAAGAACTTACTAGAGGGATATTTGTAGAGGAAAACACCTGCTTGTTTAGAAACTATAAGTGATCAGGAAAAGCAAAGACCAAGCATATGAAGAGGGGAACAGTTGTTATGAAGGAGCTCTGTGTGCAGGTTAAGCTGTGTTGACTGGGTACAGGGCAAGAAGGGAAAGAAGTGATTGACATGGGATGACTAAGGAGAGGTTTCATAAAACAGTGACCAGTTTCCAGTTGAAACACAAAACTAGCCATGTTTGGGCCTTCTTGTGGAATTTATTGCTGTAGGGCTTCCTCTGCACCAGGAAGTCAAACCTCAGAAAACTCTAAATCTTAGTGATTAACTCTATTTGTTGAAAGGGAGGGGAGATGGGTAGAGGGGAAAAGAAAAAAGTCAATGCACAGACTTACAGAAAACAGTTAGGAGGGGAATAGAAACTATAAAAACCTGAAACTCAATTGATACCAAAAGTCCAAAATAGTTTCAGTTTTTTCAGCTGACTGTCTGACCTGTATTGCTTTGCTCTGGGAAGGGCTTCCCTTACCTTTTGGATAAGATTTAAAATGGAGAGCCCAAGATTTTGACACTGAGCTGCAAGGAAATGTCTTTGTGTTATGGATAATGTCTCGGTTCGAGAGACAGGTGTCTG
>NW_008651163.1:0-633 GCF_000695815.1 Acanthisitta chloris
ACACCATCCTCAGGGGAGGTGAAGAAGCTCCAGTCGGTGCGCGAGTGCGACGTGTCCTGCACCTCCGGGAATGGGTCCTCAGAAGAGGCAGGGGCTGGGGCCCCCAAAAATGGGAGGCTGCAGCAGTGTCCCCTGCACAGGGGGACACAGGGGGGCAGCAGGGGACTCGCAGGGTGGGGTCACCCTGGCTGCCAGCACCACGGGGGACACAGCCTGGGGCAGGGGGCTGGGGGTCACTGGTGTCACCAGGTCAGTGGCTGCAGTGGGCATCTCATTCAGAGGGGTTGGTGTCGTCGAGGGCACTGGGTTGCTGGCCACAGTGTCCATCATGCTGGGAGTAACTGGCGTCACCAGGTTGGTGGCTGCAGCATCCTTCAGGATAGATGTCACTGATGTCACCAGATCTGTAGCTGTGGTGGGCCTCTCATCCAGTGAGGTTGGTGTCACCACTGTTACCAGGTTGGTGGCTGCAGCATCCTTCAGGGTAGGTGTCACTGGTGTCACCAGGACAGTGTCCACTATGTCCATCTTGTCCATCAGGCTTGTTGTCACTGGTGTCACCAGGTTGGTGGCCACAGTGTCCATCTTATCTGGTGGGGTTGGTGTCACTGATGTCACTGTGTCAGTGGCTGG
>NW_008651163.1:686-2144 GCF_000695815.1 Acanthisitta chloris
AGTGTCCAGTTCATCCAGTGGGGTTGGTACCACAGGTATCACCAGGCTGATGGCTGTGGTGTCCATCAGACTGGGTGTCACGGGGTCAGTGGCCACAGTGTCTATCTCATCCAGGGCATTGGGTGTCACCAGGTCAGAGGCTGCAGTGTCTGATGGGTTGGGTGTCACCAGGCTGGTGACCATGCTGTCCATCAGAGTGGGTATCACCAGGTCAGTGGCTGCAGTGTCCATCTCACCCAGCAAGGTTGGTGTCACTGGTGTCACCATGACAGTGGCCACAGTGTCTGGCTCATCAGATGGGCTAGGTGTCACCAGGCTGGTGGCCACAGTGTCCATCTCATCCAGGGGGGGTGGTGTCACATGTGTCACCAGGTTGGTGTCCATTGGGCTGGGTGCCACCGGTGTCACCACATCAGTGTGCAGACTAGGTGTCACTGATGTCATCAGGCCAGTGTCCGCAGTGTCCATCAGGCTGTGTGTCACTGGTGTCACCACATCAGGGGCCACAGTGTCCATCTCTCCCGGAGGGGTTGGTGTCCCTGATGTCACCAGGCCAGTGTCTGCAGTGTCCATCAGGCTGTGTGTCACTGGTGTCACCACATCAGGGGCCACAGTGTCCATCTCTCCCGGAGGGGTTGGTGTCCCTGATGTCACCAGGCCAGTGTCTGCAGTGTCCATCAGGCTGTGTGTCACTGGTGTCACCACATCAGGGGCCACAGTGTCCATCTCTCCCGGAGGGGTTGGTGTCCCTGATGTCACCAGGCCAGTGTCTGCAGTGTCCATCAGGCTGTGTGTCACTGGTGTCACCACATCAGGGGCCACAGTGTCCATCTCTCCCGGAGGGGTTGGTGTCCCTGATGTCACCAGGCCAGTGTCTGCAGTGTCCATCAGGCTGTGTGTCACTGGTGCCACATCAGTGGCTACAGTGTCCATCTCTCCCGGGGGGGTTGGTGTCCCTGATGTCCCCAGGCCAGTGGCCGCAGTGTCCAGCTCGCTGTGGCCATCAGTGCTCTCCGCTCTCACAGTGCTCAGCTCAAGGTCACTGTCACCATCATTGTCACCACCACTGTCACCACCATCATCACCATCGCCCCCAGGGCTGTTCTGGGGCTCTTCATTGGCCCCCCCCAGTCCGTGGCTCTGGGGGTCCATCGTGCAGAGCTGGGAGGGCAGGGGGACACCGAGGGTCACTGCCGGCTCTGCACAAGGTCCTTGTCCCAGCACCACCACTGCAGAACCTTCTGCCACCTCCTGGGGGGGCTCGGGCAGGGGCCAGCTCCCGGTGACGGTGACAAAGGCATTGCCATCCAGCTCTGCCTCCCCCTCGAGGGGGCCCGGGGGGGTCCTGTCGCCGAGGGGGGGAGGTGCAGCTCGACGCCGGAGGGTGCCGCGGGGCTCCCCGTGGGAGGGGGTGTCCCCCCGGCGTGCCGCTCGGTGCCGTAGAGGCGCTCGTCCTCG
>NW_008651164.1:0-4300 GCF_000695815.1 Acanthisitta chloris
GGTTCAGGGGTGCTGGAGCCAGTTTGAGGGGGGACAGTGGGGATTTGACTGGGGGCCAGGAGGGACTGGGGGCCAGGGTGACCCCAGGAAAGGGACAGGGAGGGTGGGTAGAGGGTCCTGTGTGAGGGTGACAGAGCGGAGGACATGTTAAATGGGACAGAGTGTTGGGGACCTCTGTGGGACCTTGAGGGTGACACAACAGGATCCTGGTAAATGAGCCAGCACTGACCTGGGATCCTGCTGTGGATCCCTTGGAAGGACAACCAGAGGGAATTCAGAGTGATGAACTTCTAGGCCAGGGACTCTGGTGGAGCTGTGGGTGGGAGCGTGTTTGGGCTCGAGGAGGTTTGGGCTGAGCTCTCCTGAGTCACCTCTGTGCCCTTCCAGCCTTGAAGGCCTCTCCAGGATCTCCTGGTGCCATTCCCAGTCCTGCTGGTGTAACCCCATGGGGTGCATGGATGGCACTGAGGGTGGGCAGTGCTAGCCATGCCACCCTGGCAGGCACAGGACCCCCAGGAACTCTTGAGTGGGTGTGAGCACATCCAGCACGGAGCTCCTGGTCCTGCCAGGGAGGCAGATCCACGTTCCAGGAGCCACATGGATCCGTGGCTAGAGGTCTCCTCTGTGCTGAACATCCTGTTCCCCCGAGGCTGCAGCTGCCTGGAACTGGGGAAGAACAGGCAGTGCAGTCACAGGGAGTGGGAACATCTCTGGGGGCATCTCTCCATCCTCTTCTTCTGGGGGGATCTCTCCATCCTCTTCTTCTGGGGGGATCTCTCCCTCCTCCTTCTCTGGGGGGTCTCTCCATTCTCCTCCTCTGGGGGATCTCTCCATCCTCTTCCTCTGGGGGGATCTCCAGCCTCCTCCTCTAGGGGATCTCTCCTGAGTGCATCAGGTGGGATCAGGGAAGCATCAGACCCTGGGGGAAGGTCACCTGTGTTTGAAGCATCTCACCCAGGGAGCAGAGCTTGGACACAGCTCTGTTTATGTGTAGCTGTAGCCTGAAGGAAGGAGCAGAGGAATGTGGAGCTGGGATGTGGCTCCAACTCAGGGATTGTTTATACCTTTTCATAACCATCACCTTTCTCACAGCCAACAGCTGCAGCTGCTCCCAGGGAACAGCAAACTGCTGCTCCTGAGCTATCCCAAAGTATATACAGGGGAAAAAAGGAATGGCTCCAATACCCTTAGGCAAAGTTTCCTGCTGTCTCAGGGCTGAAAGATGTGTTGTCTCCCCCTGAATTTGCTGCTGGTTGTGAGGAATCCTAGTGAGACTCAGCCTTTCCTGGCTGGGTGAGGATGTTGGAGGTGCCCAGAGCGACACACGACATTTGAGGCTGATAACATCAGCAGCCACAGAGATCTTGGGGAGTGCACGATGCAGCTCAGCTCAGGGAACAAATTGCTCCAGGCCACTGTTTTCCTTGCCTGGCTAGTTCCTGCGAATAGCACTGGCAGAGGCGTTGGCAGGAGGATGAAAGGCCGAGGCAGGAGGGAGAATTGCCCTCCTGAGATAAGCTATTGAGTGCCCTCAGCTCTGCTGCTTTGCAATTAAACCATTAAGCCTCCTTGCTGTTTCCTCACCAGTCCAAGTGACTTTTGTGCTGGCTGCCCTAGAGCTCTCAGACCAGTGGAGATGGTGGAGAGAGATTTTTTTTTTTTTTTTTCCAGGGGAGGTCATGCTGTGCTGCTGAAACAGCTCTCTCCTGGCTTTTTTGGGCTCCTTGAGCTTTGCTGCTGTGGTTTGCATAAAGCATTTGGAGATGGGGAGGGTGGGAATGTGGCCAAGCTCGGCCTCTCTGTGTGACCTAGTGCTGAAAGGCTTTTCAGAGGAGTTTTAACTTGTGCTGGAGCTCAGGGAAGTGCCAGTGTGCGGTGAAACAAGCAGGGTGAGCCCACCAGCTCAGCTCCAGCCTGGAGGAACACCTTGGATGCAGCTGCAAGTTGATGTTCTCCTTGCTGGGATCACCTGGAGTGAGGCCAAGCTGTGGAGCAGCTCAAGGCATTGCTGACATCTCTCTCTTCCTCTTGTCAGGGCTTTGTTTAAGGTGAGAAAGTGATACAGCAGGAGGTGAGAGATGAAATACGATCAGGTTGGAGAAGGAGATGATGCAGTGGTGGTGAGAGGAGGAATCGGATGGTTTTCCCTCAGGAGTTGTCTGGGTTTGCTGGAGCTCCCTTTTCCTGGCTGTTTCTGAGGATTGGGATCAGTAGAACGTTTCCAGGTGGGTCAGAGTGAGGTTGGATCAGCAGAACATTTCCAGCTGGGTCACAGTGAGGTGGGGTCATAACAGCCTCAGCTGGGTCAGAGTGAGGTGGGATCAGAACATTTCCAGCTGGATCAGAGTGGGGTTGGATCAGCAGAACATTTCCAGGTGGGTCAGAGTGAGATGGGATCAGAACAACCTCAGTTGGGTCCGAGTGAGGTGGGATCAGAACATTTTCAGGTGGGTCAGAGTGAGGTGGGATCAGCAGAACATTTCCAGTTGGGTCAGAGTGAGGTGATTCTCCAGCCAGAAGTGGTTTGCAGGCTAAGCTTTGCTAATGCCAAGCTCTCCACCTTCTCCAGACACTGCTGTGGGGTCTCTGGGAAGGTCGGGAATTCTATGATTCTAGATTTATGGGGATGATGCTGGGACAGCTGAAGGGCAAATTTTGCTCCTCCAGCATCTCGTGTGCTATCACTGCTGCATCTGGGCATCTTCTGCCTCCCTGGAGACTGCAGGTGCCCTTGGCAGGAGCTGCTTTCCCAATCCATGTTAGTGGAGCTGTGCCAGCCGAGCTGTGAGTGTCCTGGAGAGGGAAGAACCTGGTGCTGAGCTTGTGGCAGAGCAGGAGGCTTAGCACTGTCCCTTTCCCACCTCCCCCCATCCCTGCTGTGTCCTTATCCCACTGGGATCACTGTTGGGCTCCAACAGCTCTGACTCCTGCAGCATTCCTGGGCTCTGGCACAGGCTGAATCCTTTGGGAAGGGGAGGTAGGTGGTGCCCAGGGAGGTGGTGGTGGCTGTCCTGGTTGGTGCTGTGTCCCTGCAGTGCTGGATTTGGTGGGATCCAGCTGGGAATGCTGGTGCACAGCTCTGCGGTTCTGCAGGGTGGCAGGAGCAGGGAAAGCCTGGGAAAAAAGTGGGATGGAGCCTGTGGGATGCTGCCAGTCCCTGCGGGGGAGGGCTGGGTGTGTTCTCCAGAGCATCATTCCCAGTGCTGCTGTCTGCAGTGGCTGATCCTGCTGCTCCCAGCCCTTCCCACAGGGTGTTCAGGCACTGGGATAGGTTTTCCAGGGAGGGTGGTGGAGTCACCATCCTTGGAGGTGTTTAAAGGCTGTGTTGTTAGGATAAGAGGGCATAGACTCAAGCTCTGCCAGGGGAGGGTTAGGTTGGAGATTAGGAAGAGATTTTTTAGGGAGAGAGTGCTCAGACATTGGAATGTTCTGCCCAGGGAGGTGGTGGATTCACCCTCCCTGGAGGTTTTCAAGCTGAGACTGGATGTGGCACTTAGTGCCATGATCTAGTGACCACAGTAGGGTTGGACTCGATGATCCTGGAGGTCTCTTCCAACCTGGTTGTTTCTATGGATGTGACACTGAAGGATATGGTTTAGGGGTTAGAGCAGTGACAAGTTAGTGGTTGGATTTGGTGACCTTAAAGCTCTTTTCTAACCCTGGTGACCCTGAGATTCTATGCCCAGGGAGGTGGTGGAATCATCTTCTCTGGAGGTGGCACTGGAAGATATGATTTAGGGTTTAGGAGTTACAGCAGTTAGTGTTTGGACTTGATGACCTTAGAGGTCTCCTCCAGCCTTGAGGATTCTATGAGTCTATGCCCTGGGAGGTGGTGGAGTCATCCTGGAGGTATTTAAGAGGTGTCTGGAGGCACTGGAGGATATAGTTTAGGGGTTAGAGAAGTGACAGGTTAAGGGTTGGACCCAATTATCTTGGAGGTCTCCTCCAACCTTGATGATTCTATGAGTCTATGCCCTGGGAGGTGGTGGAGTCATCCTGGAGGTATTTAAGAGGTGTCTGGACGTGGCACTGGAAGATACAGTTTAGGGGTTGAGGTCTCAGTGCTGAGGTTGAGGTCCCTGTGCTGTTCCCACCTGAGTTAAGGCTGGGACTTTTTCCTCTGGAAATCAAGATTTCAAGGTCAGGTTGGAGCTGAGCCTTTCCAGGTGAGGATCCTTTCCATGTTACTCCTCCAAGGAGTCAGTGAGTGCCTCATCCCATATGTTGGAGCAGGGAAGGTGTGGGCCTGACCCAGCTGAAGGGATTCGCTGTGTGTGTTATCACCAGCAGTTTGCAGAGG
>NW_008651164.1:4333-7372 GCF_000695815.1 Acanthisitta chloris
CTGAGGACTCTGGCTCACCTTCACTCAGCAGGTGGTGGTGGCATTTGAGGTGACTGTCCCAGGGCTGCTGCTGGCCCCAGGGAGCTGTGGCTGGGAAGGACTTTGTGCTGAAACCGATTTCAGAGTCAAATGTGAAACCATGGGTTGGATCAATGAAGGGTTGGGAGGAGGGTCGGGGAGTCCAACCGAGGAGGAGCAGCGTAGTGACATCTCAGCAGGGTGTGCTGGAGCTCCTTACCAGGGGCTTTGCTAGCTTCACAGTGTGTTCAGGGCTTGGGATGGAGCTTGGAGATCATCCAGTGCCAACCCCCTGCCCTGGGCAGGGACACCTCCCACCAGAGCAGGTTGCTCAAGGCTTTAGCCAACCTGGAATGAAGAGTGACAGGGTTGGGGCAGTCAGCTTCCTTGGGGCATCCAGAGCCTCCCTGGGGCATCCACAGCCTCCCTGGGGAATCCACAACCTCCTTGGGGAATCCACAACCTCCTTGGGGAATCCACAACCTCCTTGGGGAATCCACAACCTCCTTGGGGAATCCACAACCTCCTTGGGGAATCCACAACCTCCTTGGGGAATCCACAACCTCCTTGGGGAATCACAACCTCCTTGGGGAATCCACAATCTCCTTGGGGCATCCACAACCTTCTTGGGGCATCCACAACCTCCTTGGGGCAACCACAACCTCTCTGGGGCATCCACAGCCTCCCTGGGCAACCACCCTCAGGAGTGAGATCTCTGGGGCATCTTGGTTGATGGTTCCAAGTCAGAGCTTCTCCTTGAGGTGTTTTTGGGGCAACTCTTCCCCCACTATGGGCTCTGTACCTTGGAGACAGCAGGATGTGTAAGCTGAGGCTGTTCCTGCCCCTTGGAGCTGCTCCCACATTATCTCCACAGGCTCTTCCAGCATGGCTAACCCTCAGGAATGAACTCTCTGGAGCATCCTGGGTGATGGTTCTGAGTCAGAACTGCCCTTTGGGGTGTTTTGAGGGTAACTCTTCCCCCTCTGTGGGCTCTGTGCCCTGGAGACAGCAGGATGTGGAAGCTGAGGCTGTTCCTGCCTCTTGGAGCTGCTCCCACTTGCCTTGTGGAGCTGTAGCTGCTTGACCTGTGAATTTTAATTACACTCTGGGATCAATACAGTGGCCTTGGCAACCAGCTCATTGCTGCTGCAGAATCTGTTTACTTCAGGTTGGTGACAGCCAGAGAGCTGAGGTGGCCCAGGACATGATGTTCCAGTCTCCATTGTGCTTGGGGTGAGGCTCTCCGAGGGTACAACTTTCCCTTGGCTGCCCCCACGGCCTGGCAGGGCCTGTTCCTGGAGCCAGGAGCCAGGATTTGGGTGGGAACAGTGGGAGTTTGGTTTATCTACAAGGCGTGGGTGGAGGGAATGGCTCCTTCCAGGGAGAGAGGAGAAAGGTGGCCAAGCTGGAACAGAAGGTCCTCAGGGTTTTGCCTTCCCGACATGGATGTTTTGGTTCCTTCCTTCCAGCTGGCCTAGGGTGAGGTTCAACCTGTGTGTGCTGTTTGCTGGGTCTCCTCCTTTCTCCTCCCAGCAGGGAGCTCTGGATTTCACACATTCTTGCTCTGTGGGGAAGAGTTTGACATCCAACCTGAGCACAGAACATCTGGCTGAGCCCTGTTGACCTTGGAGCCATCAACCTCTTGCAGGCAGCTCAGAGTGTCCCTGCAGGAACCAATCCCAGCTCTAAGGATATCCCTTTTATTCCCTCCTGCCTCCTTGGAAACAAAAAGACTTTATGGAATTAGGCCAGGATGGGCTTGGCTTGGCTCCACCATGAGGAGTAGGTGTCTGGGAGGGTGATGTTTGTCCATCCTGGTTGTCATTCCTTGGACTCCTGAGCAGGGAACAGTCCATACTGGAGCCTGGGATTGCTCCTGCTTTGCCTCTGAGCAGAGGCTTCAAAATCCAAGTGGTTTTTAGGACTGGAAATAGAGGATTGGTCCATGAGGAATGAGCCGCTCTGGTGGAAGCATCACCTTGAGGAGCCTTTGGGGGTCAGGGCAGGGAGAGGATGAATTCCCAGTGTTCCAAATGGGCTGCTCATGTTTCCAAGCTGATCCTGACCAGTGTTTTCCATTAGAGGTGTGACAGGATCCATCTCTATATCTGCTGAGGGTAGGTGAGAGGAACTGGAGCCTCTCTGGGGTGGGATTTGCTGTTTTGGTCTCTTGGGAGAGAGTTTTTTTGGTCTCTGGAGAGACCCAAAGAGGTTCTGGAATGCTGTGACCCTGCCAGGCAGCTCAGGGGGAGAAAGGGAGGCAGGTGGGACCCCCTGACTGCCAGGGAGAGCAATTCCTTCCCCAAACTCAGGAGCTGCTGGAGGAGACATTTGGGAGTTGCAATTTGAGGTGTTTTGGGTCCTACCATGGCTTCAGAGCCTGTGGTGTTGCTGCAGGAGCTCTCTGAGAGCACTTGGTGCAGCTGTGGGTGTAGAGGAGTTGTCTAATTAGGTTAAAAATCAGTGCTAATTAAAGCTGATTCCCTCTCAGCTCTGACACACAAACACACTTCCATGGTGTTCCAGCTCCAGAGCAGCCATGAGGTTATCAGTCCTTGGATTGCTCCATGAGCTGCTGGAAATGATTTAACCCACAGTCATGGAATTCCAGACTAGTTTGGAATGGAAGGACTTTAAAGTTCATCCCATTCCACCCCCTGCCATGGGCAGGGACACCTCCCACCAGCACAGGTTGCTCCAAGTCCCGTCCAACCTGGCCAGGAACATTTACAGGGATGGAGCAGTCACAGCTTCTCTGGGCAACCTGTGCCAGTGCCTCAACACCCTCACAGGGAACAATTTATTTCCAGTATCTAATCTAAATATCTCCTGGTTTAGTTTAAAACCATTTTCCCTTGTCCCATCTCTATCCCTCTGTGTAAAAAGTCACTCTCCCTCTTTTTTATATGTCCCTTTATATAATGAAAGGCTGCAACAAGCTCTTCCCAGAGCCTTCTTTTAGAATCATAGCATCATCAGGGTTGGAGGAGATCTCTAGGATTACCAAGCCCAACCATTTCC